>NW_028151718.1:47450-54950 GCF_964638095.1 Poromitra crassiceps | reverse complement strand
TGTTGTTATTAGCTGTTAGCTTAGACAGCTAACGGCTATTAGCATGCATGGTTTTGCCACTTGAAGCCTTGAAGCTCAAACGCACGTAGGTCGGAGATGACGCGTTTGCCACTTGCCAGCTCCGGCCATAAACGAATGCAGCATAATGTCTTGTATCTTAACAAAGAATAGCTGTCCCATAATTATTTAAAGTACGACAACCATTTGAATTACGATAACAATAGACTATTGTATCAAATCAATATGTCCAATTGTATTATTTTCATATGTTGTATTATCATCAATAATCTCAACTTGATTTGCTTTTCTCTATCTATATCGTATGTTGGTCCAATTACTGAATTTTACCATGGGAATTAGGGGTGGGGGAAAAAATCGATACACCATAGTATTGCGATATTTTGCCTGACGATATTGTATCGATATTTGGACGCCAAGTATGTTTTTTTTTTTCTTTTTTTTTTTCTTTTTTGCAGGCCATGCCATGCCATGCCAGGCCACCGGGCATCTGCCCGAAGCGCCCGATGTTGCAGTCAGCGCCTGCAGTGGCGTATTGAGTCCAGAGAAGCTTAATAATGTAGCCTACATGTGGGGCAAAAACAAAACAAAACAAAAAAACACTGCATGTTTTACTTCCGGTGAGGTCAATGAAAAGGTAGGAAAAGGAGTTAGACAATATATTGAAATATCGCAATATTCAATATATCGCAATACTAGCATATCGCAATATCGCAATACTATCGTATCGTGACTCAAGTATCGTTTTAGTATCGTATCGTGGGCATCTTGGTGATTCCCACCCCTAATGGGAATAATGTTAATGTTAACGTTGCATCTGACCTCATCCATTCCCTTACATGCCTCTGTCTATGAGCCCACAAATACCATCATGTCACATGATGACTGGTAAGCTTGGTGGTTTTGTCCAGTGGTTCACAGGAGTCATAGCAGCTATGATCTGGGCTAAATGATCTGAGCTACCTAAGATTCTATTAGATCTGTATGAGCACATTTCACATGCACGGGCTCCTGCGGTCTGCGTGAAGCGACATTATGCCTGTTTGGAGCAGATTAGCAGTCTACACGTAGGCTTCACAAGCATAAGCTGTTGATGCTGCTGACATGGGTGTGTCAGCACTGCAGGCACCCCGCCCAGACCCTGCACACAGCAGCTGGGACCAAGATCCTCCACTGGCCATCCCACAAATCACACACACACACCCGGACCAAGCATGCACACACACACACACACACACACACACACACACACACACACACACACACACACACACACACACAGACCAAGCATGCACACACACACACACACCCAGACTAAGCATGCACACACACACACACACACACACACACCCAGACCAAGCATGCACACACACACACACACACACGCACGCACGCACGCACGCACACACACACACACACACACACACACGCACAAACCTACAAGCACGCATTTACACAAGCGCACACACATACAGAGACCTACAAGTACACACACACACACACACACACACACACACACACACACACACACACACGTGCACGTGCAAACTCACTCACACACACACACACACACACACACACACACACACAGACAGACCTACAAGCACACACACGAACACACACACACACACAAGGGCAAAGATCAAAATCACTTCCTAATGAACTACATCAACCTATTTAATGAATAACGCCCTCTATAGACGGTTTTCACGGAATTGTGTTGCTAGGGAACCGTTTGAAACCTAGCTTATCCTGTCAGCTGTTGTATTATTGTATTAGCATCACACTGCAAACAGGAAGTTAGCCAGGGGCAATTTAGAATCTTCAATGTTGTCAAGTTGAAACCATCTATAGAGCATCTTACTGCACAAGGTGCCTTAGAAGACGTCCACAAGGAGGGGGGGGGGAGAAGTGCCATGGCTTGGCCAGCAGGTGGAGACTGTGTCGTTCATTCATATTCAATCAGAGGAGCAACTCAATAACTGAGCTGCCAGATCAGCTCAGCCGGTCATATGCAAAGATGTCTTCATCACATCAGACTACAGACCTCAATATGGATGCTGAAAATCCTCACACATTATGCTCATACATAATGCCTATAAGCATTCTTAGATGTTTGTGTGGCGACCGTTGAGTGTTAACATTATGTTCATTTTATAACTTTTAACCATAACTTCACCTAACTGTAACCACTGCTTGTCTAACCTGAACACTCAACTTCAAGGGGACTACAAGCCCCCAGATTTCTGGCAGATCTGCCTCTACTTGAGATTAAGAAAACAAAAACAAATCAAGAGTCTCAATCAACCCAACTGAGCTGTGAGCTGCTGAGGGCACAGCTCGCGGTGATGTCATCCGAACCTAAATTAGCTAATGGGTAGACTCAACTGCAAAAATGTAGGTTTCAACCCCTAGAGGGCACTCCCGCTGCATGGAAATTATACTGTGTGGAGAATTCTAGAAATAAAAATTGTATAGAAAATAGAACATTTACTTTTGCCCAGAATTCAACATTTGTTTTAGGGTTTATAGTTACCTTATTCGCGCACTCGATTTCTAGGGTGGAGACACTCTGGAGACGATGTGCCATGGGCGGCACGCTTTTGTTGCTGTGACCAAATTCATGTCAACTCATGCCGCATCATCAGTGGGTATGACATCATCAGTCGGTGGGGTTTGCATGCTCAGTTTTTTTTAAACAATAAACTACACTTCACATCAACACCAGTTCAATGACTGAGGGAAGCTGGCACAGAGTTCAAAAATCACTTACTGTGCCAACCAAATATTTTTTCGATGTTGTTTTTTTAAGTTTTGGTCCGAGTGAAATGTTCTATGCTCATCTCTCCCGATTATAGCGTTAGCTGAACGTTTGGTTTGAACCAGTAAAACTCTTTTTATAAGCATTTTACGAAATGTCTATGGGAAAATAAATGGCGGATGAAAATCTGTGGTACAGTGCTGAAGCAGGAAGTAGGGCGGTCACATTGCCTCTCTATTCAAGACACATACAGTAAACACATCCACATACTGTACATGCGCAGTAAAGTGGGCAGGGCCTAACCACTCTGACAGCGTGCAGGGTTGCATCACTCGACTCACACACACAACCCTTCCTCCATGGCAGAGTCACGCTTAATAACGTATCAGGTCACAAACAGGTTGGTAGGTGAGAGGCTAATTGCCCGGTTGTTGTTTGTATTGTGCTTTGCAACATGATGGAATAAGCCAGATAGTTACATTTGGTGTCACATGGCCACAGAATCTGATATTTCTACCATATCAACCATATCTCCCAAAATCCCTTTCCCTATCAGAAGTAAAGGAATGTGCTGTCATCCTCATAGCTCTTCTTCCCAACATGGCTTCCGTCTCTCGTCTCCCCTGCAGCACTCCTCTCTCCTCCTGTGCTCATCCTCCCCCACAGTGAGGATTAAGCCTGGCTGTCTCACAGAAATGCTACACCGCTTTTTAGAAGACGCCTCCTTTCTTTCTTTTCTTTTCTCTTTTTTTTTGCCAACATCCAGACCAGGAAAATATGGCCGTCTGGTCAGAAGGTCAGTCTGACTCTCCATTACATATCACTAACTCATACTGGTGTGTGTGTGTGTGTGCACGCACGCAAGCAGGCGCACGCACATGCGCACACACACACACACACACACACGTCACAGACACACACACACACACACACACGTCACAGACACACACACGCAGGGAAGAGAAAAAAGAACTATGATACACACACCCACGCTATCATTAATCCAAATATTAAATCAATAGAAAGAAATCTGTCATGTTTATATCCAGTACTGTATCACTTTTCATCCTGAGAAAAAAACAAAATACGTTGTTTCTATCTCAGTAACACAATAGGCCACATTCATAATAACAAACCCTCTACTGACAACCACAGAAACCACATCTACACATTTACACAAACTTGTACAAATAGCTGAGGTAAATAAAACAAGGCTCTGACCTACAGTCAGTGATCAATACAAGGCAAACAGCCATCCTCAGCAAAAATGAATCATATTTTCAGAAAAGCGTGTTTTTTTGCCTCTGAAAAAAATCTATTTTCAAGCCGACTAGGCGCGTGCAGGCAGGCTTCTTCTGTCAAGCCATGAAAGAAAAACGCGACAATATCCATGGGAAATGGCAAAGTCAACTGAATTTCAAAATAAAATTGAGTTACTACAACAGTGTTGAGCAGAGAGAGAGAGAGAGAGAGAGAGATTGACGGGTGGCTATCACGTGGGGCTTTCTCCCTGTCGGCAAACAAATATTCAGGAGAGAGAATAGCGACCGAAGAAGCAAGATGGACAATGTTGTTGTGCCAGCACATATTCTTGCAAGATTACCTCTCTAAAAAGTCCGACTATAGTCAGACCTGGTTATACATATCCAGCATCAATAGAACATTAAATATATATCCGATTTATTTTACCCATGATAATTCGGGACCACACGTGAAAAAATACAGTCGGGAGAGAGGAGAGGCGCTTGTGACTCGGCTCCAGGTTCAGCGTGCAAAGGCGTGCGGTGTGATCGCAAAAGCGTGTAATAGGTTCACGCCCAGCTCAAGGTCTGCAGGCGTAGGCGTGGGTTGAGGCGAGGCAAGGCAAGGCGTAGGTTCCCTGTGTGAACTAAGCGTAAGACCACCTACCGAATGCCTAACCCTAACCCTAAAACCCCCTATACTTTGATGGCTGCCTGACCCCGGTTGGGCCGTCTGCCGGTTTAACGGTCCACTCATGGTGCGTTCCATAATACACCCAACGGCAGAATGGTACTGGGGCGCGTTACCTCCAACGCACAAGGCATGTGACAAAGCAAGGATATTCACCTTATGTAGCCCTGCCCACTTGACCCATTGTATCACAACTTCCTGTTCAAAACGCCAGCTGTTTTCCCTGCTCAAACTAGTCTGACCCACCCGGTCAAACCTAGTTTGACTCACATTATGAGTCAAACTAGGTTTATGAGTGACAGGAAGTGTAAACACAATCAGAACGTCCGATTGTGTTTACACTTCCTGTTATAGTCTCTCAAGCCAGACGGTCTCTTCTTCTACATAAGGTGAATAGGATGAGTTGGGAACGTGTTGCAAGTATAGTGCCACCTCATGACAGTTTGTCATCTCAGTCAGTGATGACACAAACTGCCACGTGGTGACACCACCTGCCAGTGCCACTAGGAGGATCCCAGCCTGATTGTGAAAAGGTGCAGGGAAGCTGAATGTAGGTGGCTTTAGCCTACATCCCTGACTCTGTGACAAAGCACACTTGCATTCATAAGACTCTACAGAGCAGCTGAGGTAGGCTAGTGCTCAAACACTGCCGCCCCCCCCCCCCACACACACACACACACACACACACTAGAAAAGTAGGCTCAACATGGCTGCAAGATTAGCTACAACTGGAGTATAAAGGGGTTGATTTGATAACACTAGATTGTGTGTGTGTGTGTGTGTGTGTGTGTGTGTGTGTGTGTGTGTGTGTGTGTGTGTGTGTGTGTGTGTGTGTGTGTGTGTGTGTGTGTGTGTGTGTTTGTGTGTGTGTGTGTGTGGGGAAGGGGAGCAGGCATTCATTGAAGATGCACTCAAACCATCTCTGTCCCTGGTGGTGGTTGAGCCTGCAAGAAACTGGAAGAAAAGCACTCAGTCCAAATAAATAATAAATCCCTGCATGCCTACACTTCACAGTTTTAGGATAAAAAGAGCACATCCACCAATCCATACCCTGAACCAAAAGCATAACAAAATATTAACCCATGTGTTTGGCTGAGGCTGGAAAACATTCATGGCCATGGCTGGCTGTGGGAGAATTGACCTTCAACAAGTTGCGTGTGCTATGTGTTTATTTCCTCTTTCGTTTGCACAAATGAAAAGAAATGATTACTGGCACTTTCATTTAATTTCAACCTATATAAATAAGTAGGTTGCTCCTATTGTCCCGTATGAGCCATATACCGTTGAATATACCGCACCGCTCATTTCGAGCGCGCTGTGCTGTGCTGTGCTGTGCAACAGCTGGTTGGAGAGAAAACGCATGGTGGAGACGAGTGTCACATAGCCTACACATTTGATAGAGGGACCTGTTGTAGCGACCTTTCACAGATCATATTTAAGCGGAGGAAAATGGAAGGCCTACCTTCATAGCTTGATCCAAACTCCCACCAGGCTTTGTGGACAAAAGTTTCCGCTCCGGGCCGTGCCGGCGGAGGCATCATGGTCAGTGCGCACTGGACCGACGGAGCTCTGCGCGCAGCTTAGCGCGCCGACAGCAGGCGCGCAGGCACAGGCACAGCGGTGCCCCGGCCAATCAGCCGCGGGACAGATGCCAGGGTGATGTAACAACAACAACATGATTACGTTTAATTTGGCCAATTCCCCGCTCGAAAAATCACGATTTTCCCTCGTCCTCCAAAGCTGTGTGTGTCGCTTATCCCGAGGGAGAGGAGAGAGAGAGAGAGAGAGAGAGAGAGAGAGAGAGAGAGAGAGAGAGAGAGAGAGAGAGAGAGAGAGAGAGAGAGAGAGAGAGAGAGAGAGAGAGAGAGGGCTTCTGCAGGGTGGTACAGGTGGTTCAGCCCCACGATCACTCTTCTCTGCCACTTCTTTCTTGCAAATAGGCCTATATTAACAATAGAGAGGGTATGCACACACCCACTGGAACACGCCCCCTCAATCAGGAATGAGTGTCAAAATGAGTGTCAAATTCCTCCCTGAGCAGCAGGTGTCAGTTATCTAGGCTGATTACTGCATTCAAGCTCAGTCTCAGTGGGTGTGACCCCACAGTGACTTCTGCCTATGTGACATCACATGCATACCCTCTATTGGCCGGCACCATTAAAAACATATGCCTATACTGCCTTTTCCATTCACTTCCATACAGGCTTCAACATCATAGTACAACATGCCATTTAGCCTACAGCTGTCTGCCACCAGCCCACTATTCAATATAAATAAGTAGCCTACAATACCCAATGCAACCCGCTGTCAGGTCAGCAGGGTCAACTCCCCACAGCCAAATTGGGTGTGAGATCAATTCATTGCACTGCAGATTGTCCTATTAAATTCCCCAGCACCACTGTCTAGACTCTAGAGGAAATGGACGTGTCCAGCGGCCAGAGGTGGAAAGTACTCAAGTATAAGTACTCAAGTACAAGTACTTGATTCGTTCTTTGAGGATCTGTACTTTTTTTTTTAAGTATTTATATAATGCTATACTTTTACTCTTACCTGAGTAATTTTTATAAATTTCTACTTAAGTAGCCTACTTTTAAATGTAGACTGAGAAAATTAGTAAATTCAGATGTTTGCAGGCAGGCTGGACTGGAGGAGGCATTGTCTGGCTCCTGGAGGATGGATTGGTACAACAGCTGTCCCATGGGATGCTGGGCAGCAGGAATATGCTTCCCTCTGCAGGCTGCTGGTGGGACTACCGTCTGGCTGTGCTTACAGCAACAAACGAAACAACA
>NW_028151718.1:0-47250 GCF_964638095.1 Poromitra crassiceps | reverse complement strand
AGTACAACAATAAGGAAATTATAATAATAAATAATAATAATCTCTCTCTCTCTCAGCCCACCCCCTCTCTCTCTCTCTCAGGCCACCCCCCCCCCCCCCCCCCGCTCTCTCTCTCAGCCTATTTCTGTGCCTCTGATGGGAAAGCAGAAGAGAACAGATGAGAGGTGACAGCAACAGCTCTGGAGGAATAAAAACACAATGTGCAAAGTGACAGGAGATCAGACCTGCTGAGAGACACAGTCTCAGGTTAGATCAGACCTGCTGAGAGACACAGTCTCATGTTAGATCAGACCTGCTGAGAGACACAGTCTCAGGTTAGATCTGACCTGCTGAGAGACACAGTCTCAGGTTAGATCAGACCTGCTGAGAGACACAGTCTCAGGTTCTTGCAAGAAAATTAGGCTCTTCATGAACATGGATTGAGATAGTGAAACACACCTGCAGAGCGACAGTAGAGCTGCACATAGCAATGTGTTGCTACACTGCATGGGGATTCGACTATAGCAGTGGTTCTCAGCCTGTGGTACGCAGGGTTCCCAACTTCTCATACTTTGGAGGTCATTTCTGAAGTGGTACTTGGTGTAAAAAGGTTGAGAACCACTGCACTCTAGTATTGTGAGTGGAGGCCGCTAACGTGCAAACTTAAAAGGGATAGTTTGTATTTTCAGGCTTATTTGCTACTTAGCAATGATGATGTTGATTGGTTCTTTCTCAGCACGATCCATCCTGTTCTCATAGAAAGTTGGGCAAAAACGAATGCAAGGTCAATGGGGTCATGCTCCTGTATGTACAAGCTGACTGAAGCTCACTGAAATGTAGCTACTTTGTGTGCAGTGTGGATGAAGTTAGCTACTTTGTGTGCAGTGTGGATGAAGTTAGCTACTTTGTGTGCAGTGTGGATGAAGTTAGCTACTTTGTGTGCAGTGTGGATGAAGTTAGCTACTTTGTGTGCAGTGTGGATGAAGTTAGCTACTTTGTGTGCAGTGTGGATGAAGTTAGCTACTTTTGTGTGTCAGTGTGGATGATGTTAGCTACTTTGTGTGCAGTGTGATGAAGTTAGCTACTTTGTGTGCAGTGTGGATGACGTTAGCTACTTTGTGTGCAGTGTGGATGAAGTTAGCTACTTTGTGTGCAGTGTGGATGAAGTTAGCTACTTTGTGTGCAGTGTGGATGATGTTAGCTACTTTGTGTGCAGTGTGGATGAAGTTAGCTACTTTTTGTGCAGTGTGGATGAAGTTAGCTACTTTTTGTGCACTGTGGATGACGTTAGCTACTTGTGTGCAGTGTGGATGAAGTTAGCTACTTTGTGTGCAGTGTGGATGAAGTTAGCTACTTTGTGTGCAGTGTGGATGAAGTTAGCTACTTTGTGTGCAGTGTGGATGACGTTAGGCTACTTTTTGTGCAGTGTGGATGACGTTAGCTACTTTGTGTGCAGTGTGGATGACGTTAGCTACTTTGTGTGCAGTGTGGATGACGTTAGCTACTTTGTGTGCAGTGTGGATGACGTTAGCTACTTTTTGTGCAGTGTGGATGACGTTAGCTACTTGTGTGCACTGTGGATGACGTTAGCTACTTTGTGTGCACTGTGGATGACGTTAGCTACTTTTTGTGCAGTGTGGATGACGTTAGCTACTTTGTGTGCAGTGTGGATGACGTTAGCTACTTTTGTGCACTGTGGATGACGTTAGCTACTTTGTGTGCACTGTGGATGACGTTAGCTACTTTTTGTGCAGTGTGGATGACGTTAGCTACTTTGTGTGCAGTGTGGATGACGTTGAGCTACTTTTTGTGCTGTGTGGATGATGTTAGCTACTTTGTGTGCAGTGTGGATGAAGTTTTAATGAGTCTCAGTCAGCTTGACAACTCAAGCTGCCAGTGTTTCTTTTTTCTTTCTTTTTTAAATATGTGCCAAAAGAAGAGGCCAAAAATGTAGGCAATTCAAGTTGACTACTCATGACTAAATCAAACCCAGTAAGAATCTCATTCACACCTCAGCTCAGCTGAAAGTGTCCCAATTTAGATGTGTTTTACCCTCCCTATGTGACACACATGTGATGCTTTTAGTGATGGCAGAGAGAGAGAGAGAGAGAGAGAGAGAGAGAGAGAGAGAGAGAGAGAGACAGAGAGAGACAGAGAGAGAGAGAGAGAGAGAGAGAGATAGAGAGAGACAGAGAGAGAGAAACAGAGAGAGAGAAACACCTGGAACCTGATAAGTTCATAATGACCCGAAAATCTATAAAGATGAAAATGAAAGTGTTTTTTTTTTTTTGCATTCCTCTCCACAGAACAGCTCACTGCCATCATAACTCTACTTCCATCTGACTGGAAAATCACAGAGGACAACTCAAGCTGCCAGTGGAGAGAGACTAGTGAGGTCGCAAATTAAACTCAGATGCCTCTTTTCAAACCAAACTAGTGGGGACTATTAGAATTGACTGGTGAAACATTTTTATTTTGTGTGGCTTCCATGAGAGACAGTCCATAATTTGTTGTTTTGTTTGTTGCTGTAAGCACAGCCAGACGGTAGTCCCACCAGCAGCCTGCAGAGGGAAGCATATTCCTGCTGCCCAGCATCCCATGGGACAGCAGTTGTACCAATCCATCCTCCAGGAGCCAGACAATGCCTCCTCCAGTCCAGCCTGCCTGCAAACATCTGAATTTACTAATTTTCTCAGTCTACATTTAAAAGTAGGCTATTTAAGTAGAAATTTATAAAAATTACTCAGGTAAGAGTAAAAGTATAGCATTATATAAATACTAAAAAAAAAAGTACAGATCCTCAAAGAACGAATCAAGTACTTGTACTTGAGTATATACTTGAGTACTTTCCACCTCTGCCCGCTGGACACGTCCATTTCCTCTAGAGTCTAGACAGTGGTGCTGGGGAATTAATAGGACAATCTGCAGTGCAATGAATTGATCTCACACCCAATTTGGCTGTGGGGAGTTGACCCTGCTGACCTGACAGCGGGTTGCATTGGGTATTGTAGGCTACTTATTTATATTGAATAGTGGGCTGGTGGCAGACTAGCTGTAGGCTAAATGGCATGTTGTACTATGATGTTGAAGCCTGTATGGAAGTGAATGGAAAAGGCAGTATATAGGCATATTTTTTTAATGGTGCCGGCCGAGGGTATGTGATGTCACAGAGGCAGAAGTCACTGTGGGGTCACGCCCACTGAGTCACAGCAAGACTGAGCTTGAATGCAGTAATCAGCCTAGATAACTGACACCTGCTGCTCAGGGAGGAATTTGACACTCATTTTTGACACTCATTCCTGATTGAGGGGGCGTGTTCCAGTGGGTGTGCTGTGCATACCCTCTATATTGTTAATATAGGCCTATTTGCAAGCAAGAAGTGGCAGAGAAGAGTGATCGTGGGGCTGAACCACCTGTACCACCCCACCCTGCAGAAGCCCTCTCTCTCTCTCTCTCTCTCTCTCTCTCTCTCTCTCTCTCTCTCTCTCTCTCTCTCTCTCTCTCTCTCTCTCTCTCTCTCTCTCTCTCTCTCTCTCTCCTCTCCCTCGGGATAAGCGACACACACAGCTTTGGAGGACGAGGGAAAATCGTGATTTTTCGAGCGGGGAATTGGCCAAATTAAACGTAATCATGTTGTTGTTACATCACCCTGGCATCTGTCCCGCGGCTGATTGGCCGGGGCACCGCTGTGCCTGTGCCTGCGCGCCTGCTGTCGGCGCGCTAAGCTGCGCGCAGAGCTCCGTCGGTCCAGTGCGCACTGACCATGATGCCTCCGCCGGCACGGCCCGGAGCGGAAACTTTTGTCCACAAAGCCTGGTGGGAGTTTGGATCAAGCTATGAAGGTAGGCCTTCCATTTTCCTCCGCTTAAATATGATCTGTGAAAGGTCGCTACAACAGGTCCCTCTATAAAATGTGTAGGCTATGTGACACTCGTCTCCACCATGCGTTTTCTCTCCAACCAGCTGTTGCACAGCACAGCGCGCTCGAGATGAGCGGTGCGGTATATTCAATGGTATATGGCTCATCCGGGACAATAGGAGCAACCTACTTATTTATATAGGTTGAAATTAAATGAAAGTGCCAGTAATCATTTATTTTCGTTTGTGCAAACGAAAGAGGAAATAAACACATAGCACACGCAACTTGTTGAAGGTCAATTCTCCCACAGCCAGCCATGGCCATGTTGACTGTTTTCCAGCCTCAGCCAAACACATGGGTTAATATTTTGTTATGCTTTTGGTTTAGGGTATGGATTGATGGATGTGCTGTTTTTATCCTAAAACTGTGAAGTGTAGGCATGCAGGGATTTATTATTTATTTGGACTGAGTGCTTTTCTTCCAGTTTCTTGCAGGCTCAACAACCACCAGGGACAGAGATGGTTTTAGTGCATCTTCAATGACTGCCTGCCTCCTAAAGACATTTTTGCCCCGCCCCCCCCAACCCCCCCAACCCCCCCCTCCCCCCAAGTGAGGTAGGCAAGTGCTCAAACACTGCCCCCCCCCCCCCCCCCCCCCCACACACACACACACACACCATCTAGTGTTATCAAATCAACCCCTTTATACTCCAGTTGTAGCTAATCTTGCAGCCATGTTGAGCCTACTTTTCTAGTGTGTGTGTGTGTGGGGGGGGGGGGGGGGGGGGGGGGGGGGCAGTGTTTGAGCACTTGCCTACCTCACTTGCTCTGTAGAGTCTTATGAATGCAAGTGTGCTTTGTCACACAGTCAGGGATGTAGGCTAAAGCCACCTACATTCAGCTTCCCTGCACCTTTTCACAATCAGGCTGGGATCCTCCTAGTGGCACTGGCAGGTGGTGTCACCGCGTGGAAGTTTGTGTCATCACTGACTGAGATGACAAACTGTCATGAGGTGGCACTATACTTGCAACACGTTCCCAACTCATCCTATTCACCTTATGTAGAAGAAGAGACCGTCTGGCTTGAGAGACTATAACAGGAAGTGTAAACACAATCGGACGTTCTGATTGTGTTTACACTTCCTGTCACTCATAAACCTAGTTTGACTCATAATGTGAGTCAAACTAGGTTTGACCGGGTGGGTCAGACTAGTTTGAGCAGGGAAAACAGCTGGCGTTTTGAACAGGAAGTTGTGATACAATGGGTCAAGTGGGCAGGGCTACATAAGGTGAATATCCTTGCTTTGTCACACGCCTTGTGCGTTGGAGGTAACGCGCCCCAGTACCATTCTGCCGTTGGGTGTATTATGGAACGCACCATGAGTGGACCGTTAAACCGGCACTCTGGGGTCAGGCAGCCATCAAAGTATAGGGGGTTTTAGGGTTAGGGTTAGGCATTCGGTAGGTGGTCTTACGCTTAGTTCACACAGGGAACCTACGCCTTGCCTTGTCTCAACCCACGCCTACGCCTGCAGACCTTGAGCTGGGCGTGAACCTATTACACGCTTTTGCGATCACACCGCACGCCTTTGCACGCTGAACCTGGAGCCGAATCACAAGCGCCTCTCCTCTCTCCCGACTGTATTTTTTCACGTGTGGTCCCGAATTATCATGGGTAAAATAAATCGGATATATATTTAATGTTCTATTGATGCTGGATATGTATAACCAGGTCTGACTATAGTCTGACTTTTTAGAGAGGTAATCTTGCAAGAATATGTGCTGGCACAACAACATTGTCCATCTTGCTTCTTCGGTCGCTATTCTCTCTCCTGAATATTTGTTTGCCGACAGGGAGAAAGCCCCACGTGATAGCCACCCGTCAATCTCTCTCTCTCTCTCTCTCTCTCTCTGCTCAACACTGTTGTAGTAACTCAATTTTATTTTGAAATTCAGTTGACTTTGCCATTTCCCATGGATATTGTCGCGTTTTTCTTTCATGGCTTGACAGAAGAAGCCTGCCTGCACGCGCCTAGTCGGCTTGAAAATAGATTTTTTTCAGAGGCAAAAAAACACGCTTTTCTGAAAATATGATTCATTTTTGCTGAGGATGGCTGTTTGCCTTGTATTGATCACTGACTGTAGGTCAGAGCCTTGTTTTATTTACCTCAGCTATTTGTACAAGTTTGTGTAAATGTGTAGATGTGGTTTCTGTGGTTGTCAGTAGAGGGTTTGTTATTATGAATGTGGCCTATTGTGTTACTGAGATAGAAACAACGTATTTTGTTTTTTTCTCAGGATGAAAAGTGATACAGTCCTGGATATAAACATGACAGATTTCTTTCTATTGATTTAATATTTGGATTAATGATAGCGTGGGTGTGTGTATCATAGTTCTTTTTTCTCTTCCCTGCGTGTGTGTGTCTGTGACGTGTGTGTGTGTGTGTGTGTGTGTGTGTCTGTGACGTGTGTGTGTGTGTGTGTGTGTGTGTGTGCGCATGTGCGTGCGCCTGCTTGCGTGTGTGCACACACACACACACCAGTATGATAAGTGATATGTAATGGAGAGTCAGACTGACCTTCTGACCAGACGGCCATATTTTCCTGGTCTGGATGTTGGCAAAAAAAAAGAGAAAAGAAAAGAAAGAAAGGAGGCGTCTTGTAAAAAGCGGTGTAGCATTTCTGTGAGACAGTCAGGCTTAATCCTCACTGTGGGGGAGGATGAGCACAGGAGGAGAGAGGAGCGCTGCAGGGGAGACGAGAGACGGAAGCCATGTTGGGAAGAAGAGCTATGAGGATGACAGCACATTCCTTTACTTCTGCTAGATAGGGAAAGGGATTTTGGGAGATATGGTTGATATGGTAGAAATATCAGATTCTGTGGCCATGTGACACCAAATGTAACTATCTGGCTTATTCCATCATGTTGCAAAGCACAATAACAACAAGGCAATTAGCCTCTCACCTACCAACCTGTTTGTGACCTGATACGTTATTAAGCGTGACTCTGCCATGGAGGAAGGGTTGTGTGTGTGAGTCGAGTGATGCAACCCTGCACGCTGTCAGAGTGGTTAGGCCCTGCCCACTTTACTGCGCATGTACAGTATGTGGATGTGTTTACTGTATGTGTCTTCAATAGAGAGGCAATGTGACCGCCCTACTTCCTGCTTCAGCACTGTACCACAGATTTTCATCCGCCATTTATTTTCCCAATAGACATTTCGTAAAATGCTTATAAAAATAGTTTTACTGGTTCAAACCAAACGCTTCAGCTAACGCTATAATCGGGAGAGAGCATAGAACATTTCACTCGGACCAAAACTTAAAAAAAACAACATCGAAAAAATATTTGGTTGGCACAGTAAGTGATTTTTTAACTCTGTGCCAGCTTCCCTCAGTAATTGAACTGGTGTTGATGTGAAGTGTAGTGAAGTGTCTATTTAAAAAAAAAAAACTGAGCATGCAAACCCCACCGACTGATGATGTCATACCCACTGATGATGCGGCATGAGTTGACATGAATTTGGTCACAGCAACAAAAGCGTGCGCCCATGGCACATCGTCTCCAGAGTCTCCACCCTAGAAATCGAGTGCGCGAATAAGGTAACTAAACCCTGAAACAAATTGTGAATTCTGGGCAAAAGTAAATGTTCTATTTTCTATACAATTTTTATTTCTAGAATTCTCCACACAGTATAATTTCCATGCAGCGGGAGTGCCCTCTAGGGGTTGAAACCTACATTTTTGCACTTGAGTCTACCCATTAGCTAATTTAGGTTCGGATGACATCACCACGAGCTGTGCCCTCAGCAGCTCACAGCTCAGTTGGGTTGATTGAGACTCTTGATTTGTTTTTGTCTTTTTTAATCTCAAGTAGAGGCAGATCTGCCAGAAATCTGGGGGCTTGTAGTCCCCTTGAAGTTGAGTGTTCAGGTTAGACAAGCAGTGGTTACAGTTAGGTGAAGTTATGGTTAAAAGTTATAAAATGAACATAATGTTAACACTCAACGGTCGCCACACAAAGATCTAAGAATGCTTATAGGCATTATGTATGAGCATAATGTGTGAGGATTTTCAGCATCCATATTGAGGTCTGTAGTCTGATGTGATGAAGACATCTTTGCATATGACCGGCTGAGCTGATCTGGCAGCCCACTTATTGAGTTGCTCCTCTGATTGAATCTGAATGAACGACACAGTCTCCACCTGCTGGCCAAGCCATGGCAGTTCCCCCCCCCCCCCCCTCCTTGTGGATGTCTTCTAAGGCACCTTGTGCAGTAAGATGCTCTATAGATGGTTTCAACTTGACAACATTGAACATTCTAAATTGCCCCTAGCTAACTTCCTGTTTGCAGTGTGATGCTAATACAATAATACAACAGCTGACAGGATAAGCTAGGTTTCAAACGCTTCCCTAGCAACACAATTCCGTGAAAACCATCTATAGAGGGCGTTATTAATTAAATAGGTTGATGTAGTTCATTAGGAAGTGATTTTGATCTTTGCCCTTGTGTGTGTGTGTGTGTGTTCGTGTGTGTGCTTGTAGGTCTGTCTGTGTGTGTGTGTGTGTGTGTGTGTGTGTGTGTTTGTGTTTGTGTGTGTGTGTGTGTGTGTGTGTGTGTGTGTGTACTTGTAGGTCTGTGTGTGTGTGTGTTTGTGTGTGTGCGCTTGTGTAAATGCGTGCTTGTAGGTTTGTGTGTGTGTGTGTGTGTGTGTGTGTGCGTGTGCGTGCGTGTGTGTGTGCATGCATGCTTGGTCTGGGGGTGTGTGGGGGTGTGTGTGCATGCTTGGTCTGGGTGTGTGTGTGTGTGTGTGTGTGTGTGTGTGTGTGCGTGCGTGCGTGCGTGTGTGTGTGCATGCTTGGTCCGGGTGTGTGTGTGTGATTTGTGGGATGGCCAGTGGAGGATCTTGGTCCCAGCTGCTGTGTGCAGGGTCTGGGCGGGGTGCCTGCAGTGCTGACACACCCATGTCAGCAGCATCAACAGCTTATGCTTGTGAAGCCTACGTGTAGACTGCTAATCTGCTCCAAACAGGCATAATGTCGCTTCACGCAGACCGCAGGAGCCCATGCATGTGAAATGTACTCATACAGATCTAATAGAATCTTAGGTAGCTCAGATCATTTAGCCCAGATCATGGCTGCTATGACTCCTGTGAACCACTGGACAAAACCACCAAGCTTACCAGTCATCATGTGACATGATGGTATTTGTGGGGTCATAGACAGAGGCATGTAAGGGAATGGATGAGATGCAACGTTAACATTAACATTATTCCCATTAGGGGTGGGAATCACCAAGATGCCCACGATACGATACTAAAACGATACTTGAGTCACGATACGATAGTATTGCGATATTGCGATATGCTAGTATTGCGATATATTGAATATTGCGATATTTCGATATATTGTCTAACTCCTTTTCCTACCTTTTCATTGACCTCACCGGAAGTAAAACATGCAGTGTTTTTTTTGTTTTGTTTTGTTTTTGCCCCACATGTAGGCTACATTATTAAGCTTCTCTGGACTCAATACGCCACTGCAGGCGCTGACTGCAACATCGGGCGCTTCGGGCAGATGCCCGGTGGCCTGGCATGGCATGGCATGGCCTGCAACAAAAAAAAAAAATCGATACTTGGCGTCCAAATATCGATACAATATCGTCAGGCAAAATATCGCAATACTATGGTGTATCGATTTTTTCCCCCACCCCTAATTCCCATGGTAAAATTCAGTAATTGGACCAACATACGATATAGATAGAGAAAAGCAAATCAAGTTGAGATTATTGATGATAATACAACATATG
Organism: Poromitra crassiceps; assembly: GCF_964638095.1. Taxonomy (NCBI): domain Eukaryota; kingdom Metazoa; phylum Chordata; class Actinopteri; order Beryciformes; family Melamphaidae; genus Poromitra; species Poromitra crassiceps. The sequence continues at coordinate 37,603 of NW_028151718.1, read as the reverse complement.
AAAATAATACAATTGGACATATTGATTTGATACAATAGTCTATTGTTATCGTAATTCAAATGGTTGTCGTACTTTAAATAATTATGGGACAGCTATTCTTTGTTAAGATACAAGACAGACATTATGCTGCATTCGTTTATGGCCGGAGCTGGCAAGTGGCAAACGTGTCATTTGCGACCTGCGTGCGTTCAAGCTTCAAGGCTTCAAGTGGCAAAACCATGCATGCTAATAGCCGTTAGCTGTCTAAGCTAACAGCTAATAACAACATTAACGTTTAGTTGTATGGGTTTAACCAACTATTGTATTGGTATGCTGATTGGTCTGAAAGCTTACTATAGTGTTGAAAAGAAAAGAAAAATGGGTCAAAAATGGGTTTTAAATTCTTATAAGCGTGGGTGGCCATGTTGAAATGACATCAAATGACGCGCTGGGAGCAACCAGGCCAGGGTTGAGAAATCATACCCGCGTTTGCGAGAAGGAACTCAGAGAATTTGTGACTTGCGAGTTCTAAATGAACTAAATGATTAGTGTGACGACCCTCCCACTCTCATGGCGAGCTGCAGGGCGGGCGAGGCCGCGCAGCGGGGGAGCGAATCCAGCACGCATGGCGCGCAAGATTTCTAGTACAAATTTACGAATAGGAGGGGTGTTGATGTGTTGAAAGTTTTTTTTCATGGAGTGGAGAATAGCTTTCTATACCTCTGGATGTGGTCTACATTGAAAAACGTAATTAAAAGTCTGTCTCGCACAAACTGCGATTCCCGCAGCACACTACGTCATACCCCCCCCCCCAGATCACAACTGCATCAGTGGGACCAGAAAGGTGCCCACAGAAGCACAAGAAGCCAGTCTGCAAGAGCAGCCACCCCCTGCACCTGTGAACAGTGCCAGAGGGACTGACCCTGTGAACAGTGCCAGAGGGACTGCACCTGTGAACAGTGCCAGAGGGACTGACCCTGTGGGACTTTACAGTCACAAGAGGCACTGCTGAGCCAGCATCACGGTGCGACAACAGATCACAATGGTCCACGCGCGATCTTAGCATGCCTACTGTGTGTGTGTGTGTGTGTGTGTGTGTGTGTGTGTTTGTGCACACATTATGACGGTCCAACCCTTGTAAACAAAGTTGTTTTTCTCAGAAACTATCCCATCAGACAACATTTTAATCTCTAATACTTCCATCGGTCCAAATAAAACTCAGATGCACTCAGGGGGATTTCCCCCGAGGCCCTGCTGTGTATTGGAATGATGATCAGATGAGATGAGAAGATGAGAAGATGAGAAAGCTGTGTGGGTAGGTAGACTTCCTGCCTTACACACAAAATGGCTGATTTGGGTGGGATGTGAAATAGGCGTGTAGTTCCCAATGAATATCAAATAGTAGCCTATTTTTGCTTGAAATGCCCATCCCTAGTGGGTGTGTGTGTGGGTGGGTGTGTGCGTCCATGTGCGTGCATGTGTGCGTGTGTGTGTGTGTGTGCGTTCGTGTGCGTGCGTGTGCATGTGTGTGTGTGTGTGTGTGTGTGTGCGTGCTTGCGCTTGTGAAACTGTGCTTTTCTATCAGCATTCTTCATGTTACATTGGCTATAACTGTCACGGTGATTTATGTGCTGGAGAACAGACAGATCTGTGTGTGTGTGTGTGTGTGTGCGTAAGTAGTACGTACGTGTGTGTGTGTGTTTCTCATGTGTTTTATTGTGTGTGTACATCTGCGATGGTTCACTATCCCTGTTGATCTGACGGACGAGATCCCTCGGCTTATGGCACTGATCTGCCCAGCTCGCATTCATCTGCTTAATAGGTTCAGAACTCCCGCCCCAAAATACCAGCTCCACCAACCAATCAGAACTCCCGCCCCAAAATACCAGCTCCACCAATCACTCAGAACTCCCGCCCCAAAATACCAGCTCCACCAACCAATCAGAACTCCCGCTCCAAAATCAGCTTGGGCATTTGTCCCCAACTTGACGTCTGTAGCCAAAACTTTTACGCTTTAAAAGTAGGGTTGAGTTGAGACGAGGACTCGGATGAAATGACTCAAACGAGTATCCGGTAACAAGTATCAAGTATCATCTGAGTATTGTGTCAATATCCATACCAATATCCATACCAATATCCATACCAATATCCATACCAATATCCATACCAATATCCATACCAATATCCATACCCGCTGAGTATCATTTAAAAAATCACCAGATACCGATACAAATATATACAAATGAGATACAAATTAGAGTACTTCATTCAATAGCTTTTTTTTTTTTATCATACTTTGAACATTTTGTGGCATCTCGGCACGCTGACCTGCAACAACAACAACAACAACACACTTAGGCCACACCCACTTTTAGTCTAAACCCTGCCCACTTTTGCTTGAAGCCATGCCCCCTCCGACTACAGATACAGTTATAGAAAATTTACTTGGATACAGATACAGACTGTACTTGCTCATCCCTATTTAAAAGGTCTGAAGCCATCCGTGACAGTCAACAAATAAAGAGCTTTAAACTAAACAAACTAAATAATCACAATATAATTATTATGTTGCTAAGTGTGTGTGTGTGTGGGGGAAGGGGGTACCAGTGTTGTAGTCAAGTCACTATATCTTGAGTCCAAGTTGAGTCCGGACTCCCTCGTGTTCGAGTCTAAGTCCGGCTGTCACCTGATTAAACAGATTTTAGCAGCGTGTGTGGGAGTGCGTGTGTGTCTGTTTCTGTGTACATGGATAGGATTAGATCTACTTCATGGTGAATACTGTAGGTCAATATTTGTGTACAATGCTGAATAGCTGTGTGATACAATGTGCAAATATTAGTTCACTTTTTTGGATGTGAGATAGTGCCTGCATGGTGAACCTCTGTTGCATTCATCTAAGCGGGCAACGGTTGACTGTTGCTAAATGTTATGAGGGCTTATGCACTAAACATGTGAATGGTTCGGCCCCTCCTCCACTATATGACTCAGTCAATTCTATTACTATATGAGATTGTACCATTTCACCGCACTGCATCTGGGCAATCAGCTTTCTCTGTATAAAAGCCACAAATGAGTGGAGCCCCCTGCCTGACGATGTGAGGAGCTGCAGCTCTATCAAAGTCTGTTAGAAGCTGCTCAGCTCTCTACTCACTGACATTTTGATAATCAATTTTATGGTCTTCAAGAGTTTTTTTCTTCTTCTTACAAGCATATTGTGTGTAGTTTTGTATTTCGTGCGACGTGTTCTTTTTTTGTATGAATTTGTACGTTGTTTTTTAATCTGTACTATTTCTTTGCTTTGAGCTGCCATGGCAGATGCAAAATAGCTGGCAGCTGCTGGTACGCTGCATCAAAATGGTGACATTTGAACTGTACATTGTCCCTTTTTAAATAAATAAATACGTACATTATTTAGATGTCGGAGGTGAAGGCGTATTAATGGACCAGGATCTCAGGCTCTGAATTTCTAGGGGAGGATGTGCCTGAACATCTGTTCATGTTTACACACGGTGGAGTCACAGGGGTTACTAAAATGTGGCTGAGTATGTAAAGCACGAGATACCACATTTCTGATGCAGGCGGCCATATTGTCCCATGCACGCAATCTATGCCCCCCCACCCCCCCCACCCCAACAAGACTGCTATCCTATTTGCAGCTGCCGTATAGAGTTGTTGTTTGTGGTCCATTGCTATTGTATGGTGATGGAGTTGTTGCATGTACACTAGTAGCCTATAAGTGCCCCTGTGTTTGTGTTGGTTTGAGCACACGTGTGTTATTCCAACAATGCAGAGGCTCCTCCCACCATGATCCCCTGTGTATTAATAGCATGGCTGTACTGTGGGGTGTGTGGGCCCCATTTAACAGCCCTGTTACATGCTGTCCCCCAGCACATGAGTCAAGGTGAACCTGTCTCCCCTGTTACATGCTGTCCCCCAGCACATGAGTCAAGGTGAACCTGTCTCCCCTGTTACATGCTGTCCCCCCCCAGCACATGAGTCAAGGTGAACCTGTCTCCCCTGTTACATGCTGTCCCCCCCCAGCACATGAGTCAAGGTGAACCTGTCTCCCCTGTTACATGCTGTCCCCCCCCAGCACATGAGTCAAGGTGAACCTGTCTCCCCTGTTACATGCTGTCCCCCCCCAGCACATGAGTCAAGGTGAACCTGTCTCCCCTGTTACATGCTGTCCCACCAGCGCATGAGTCAAGGTGAACCTGTCTCCCCTGTTACATGCTGTCCCCCCCCAGCACATGAGTCAAGGTGAACCTGTCTCCCCTGTTACATGCTGTCCCCCAGCACATGAGTCAAGGTGAACCTGTCTCCCCTGTTACATGCTGTCCCCCAGCACATGAGTCAAGGTGAACCTGTCTCCCCTGTTACATGCTGTCCCCCAGCACATGAGTCAAGGTGAACCTGTCTCCCCTGTTACATGCTGTCCCCCAGCACATGAGTCAAGGTGAACCTGTCTCCCCTGTTACATGCTGTCCCACCAGCGCATGAGTCAACCTGTCTCCTGTCTGTGGCATTGTGGCATTTGGTCTTCTTGCTGAGTCTTATAAAAATCTGCAAAAAATAGTAGCCTAGATATGATATACAGATAATACAGTACAGGACCATTCATTAGATATGATATACAGTACAGGACCATTCCTTTTTTTCAGACTTAATAACATATATTTACCTACATCTCTGCACAGTTTAGTACTTCATTCCATTTCCCCCCCCATGTCAACCCCTGGATTACTATGCTATGGAAAGAGATTAGTGAGATTAAAATTGCCTACATTTGAATTTGTCATGCTCATACTGAACCACTCAATAAATAAACAAATAAACAAATCAATCAATCAATCAATCAATCAATCAATCAATCAATAAATAAATGATAAATGTGTGTGTGTGTGTGTGTGTGTGTGTGTGTGTGTGTGTGTGTCCGTCCGTGTGTGTCCAGAGTGCCAACAGGAAGGCAGCCGCCTCCTCCAAGACTGCCAACAGTGGGATAACTGTTCCACTTAACAGACCACGAGCCATGTGGCACGGTGCCTTGCTCATCTCCTCAGCCAACGAGCGAGAGCCTTTTTCTCCTCACTCGCTGACAGACTTGGAAATGGTATCCTGGCTAATGCTAGGCTAACACACAGGCCACCATACATCAGATCGACACCTTGCAGACAGCTAGTAGTACTGTTGAAAAGCAGTCTATTGTAGCTTGGCAGGCCTGTAGCTGTTGGCAGCATCATCGTAGGATACTTAAACTAGAGAAGTGTTCTGTGCAGACCTCCGCCAAGGCCCATAGTCCAGTCTGCCATGATATGCAACTTTTGTGAGTCAGATCGGATCCACTCCCAAATCTAACGAGTTCTTCCCTGGCCCATATGCTACACCTGCTACACCCAATCTGTTCCAAACACCAACTTTGGCACACAACGTACTGCGTCATGTGCCAAAGTTGGTTTGCAGCTATATGTACTCTGACAGTCAGAGGGGGGTGAACGGGAACGACTGCCTTCCGGGTCCAGCCTCAAGTGGCCATTCGTGGGAACTACAGCTTTCAGGATCACTTCCGCAGCTTCCTCCGTAAAACCCCCGAGCTAGCCCACTGGTAATGACCCAAGGAATCCAGGGGGAAAATGAATTTGATTCTACAGTATGACTTGCGGTTCAGAAGTTATGGACCAAAATGTAAAGAGGGCAGTTATAGCACTACCATGAGGTCAGTCGGACTCGGATCCACGCCTAAATTGTATGGGTTCTTCCTTGGGCCAGACAGACAGCCAGACAGACAGAGAGACAGACAGACAGAGAGACAGAGAGACAGACAGACAGACAGACAGACAGACAGACAGACAGACAGACAGATGGCACTGAAAACATAAGCTCCTGGCGGAGGTAACAAAAGCTCAGAGTGTACTGTACTGTATGCATGCTTAGTAAGGAGAAGCCAAGGTCAGAGTGTTTAGCTATACCCATCCAGCCAGAATTTCACTTTACATGCACTCACAATGAACACTGTAAATTAACTATTAATTAATGGAATGGATTGCTATTCCGTTAATTAATAGTTAATTGACAGTGTGTAATTTACTTGCAATTCATGAATGAATGATTGAATGAATCATGGAATCTGCAAACACTGCAAACAGTGCTTTTAATCAACATACTCATGTTACATCTTGACAATTGGTATAAAAACCTTGTATATGCATTACAAAAAAATAATATTCCTTTAATGTTGTTTGTCTAAACAATTGCAGATACTTGCAGTCATCCCTAGGCCTATACATTTTAATAACGTCATGGATATACTTCTTAATGAATCTATATCAAGACACATACTCTATCCAAACAAACACTCCAGCCTATCAATACAATCACACACACACACACACACACACACACACACACACACACACACACACACACACACACACACACACACACACACACACACACACACACACACACACACACATACATACATACAGATCCTTTCCAAAAAATTAGAATATCATGGAAAAGTTAGTTTTTCCATAATCAATTTCAAAAATGTATTTGTTTCATTTTTCATAATTTTGGCCTACAGCTCCAGAAAACCCGCAAAACAGTATTTCAAGAAATTAGAATAGTGTGAAGAAAATCAGCAGTTACTTCTCAGTTATGACTGACTCCAGCTTCAGTCCACTCCCTCTGAATCTCCACCAAATTTTTTAATCATCTTTGCTGAAGCCCACGGTCATCCATGGTATTTCCATGATATTCTAATTTTTTGGAAAGGGTTATGAGAGCAAAATTATTGATTGATTGCTTATTGATTAGTCATTAGTCATTGATCATTATTGAACAGAGTCAATAATGATCAATGACTAATCAATAAGCCATCAATCAATAATTCTGCTGTCACAGGATCTGTACATACAATGTAGAACTTATAGTTTGAGGTCGGCGCCAATTTTTATCCAATCGGAGAAAAGTTGACATTTTCTGGGACATGGAAGGTCACATCGCGATGCCTACACAGATCTATATCTATTTTTTCACCCTGAATCCAAGTCACTGATCAAACAGTGATTGCTGTCAGAATATAGAGCCATTTAACACTTATTTTAACACAAAAACATCGCTGAATGTACCTTTAAAACTTGGGAGGAAGACATTTTGATTGGATAGCGTTAACAAGACTCGGGAGCTGCAGGAGCTGTCCCCACCATGTGGTGAAACATAGCAACATACGTGACCGGAGTGACAGCTTCCTGTCATTACCCCCCCTGCAATGCATTACGAAGGCTCGCCAATAGGTTTTACAGTGCGATGACAGCGAGCCATGGCCACCGGGGTCAGAGTGACACCTCAGGGAATGTGACAACAGATCGTTTATCATGTGAGCTCTGCTGGGGAGACGGGCCTGGAGGCCCTCAGGAGATCGCGTGTCCACTTTTTACCCTCTTATGGGAGCGGAGATATTTTACACAGGAAGTGATGTCGCCTCCAGATGGGAAGTTTAGACGCTCGTCAATAATGCACAGCGTAAAAGTGTACAGTTTAGAAAATTGGATTGGCTCGTCTTTACTGTATTTTGTTCGTGCTGGGCAATTTGGTTTGCAAACAGTAGTCAACGACACAACCAATACACATTATTATCATCATAAATTAAATAAATAAAAGACATAAATACATAAAACATACAGTGTCAAATATCTGTTTGATTTGGCCCTCCTAGGAGAAACTGTACCTCCTCCTTGATGGCAGGAGTCAGAACTCTGCGCGAGGATGGCACTGTTGCTCAGTGGTTACTAGGGGTGTCACGATACACTCAGTTCACGATACGATACGATACACGATATTGGGTTCATGATAACGATACGATACGATATTTTATCAATATATTTTTTGCGATCGATTTGTAAGTTGAGGGGGCATCCTCCATGCTAATTTGAGTAATTTCACCATGTTCATCCTCCGTGTCTGTAACGTCCCTCATCTGTTCAAACAAAGCAATGAAAAGGAGAGCGAGCATGCAATCAGATGCAGATCAGTGCCACCATGTTCAGCTTCTTTTTCTCACGATATGAGATTTCATCTCAACGATATATTGTCATGTTTTGATATCGCGATATAATGTATATTGTGGGGCGATATATTGTGACACCCCTAGTGGTTACTGTTGGGTTCGAACCCCTTTCCATCACAGGTCCTCTCTGTGTGGAGTTTGCATGTTCTCCCCGTGTTTGTGTGGGTTTTCTCCTGGGTGCTCCGGTTTCCTCCCTCCATCAAAGACATGTATGTTAGGGTTAATATACTCCAGTGCCTCTGACCAAGGCACTGGCAAAAGAACTGGAGTTTGGTCCCCGGGCGCTGCACTGCGGCTGCCCACTGCTCCTAGTTCTAGGAAGGTTCCCAGTAGACGCTGGGTCAAATGCAGAAGAAGAATTTCTCCACAGGGATAATAAAGGATCATTTAAGTGAACTTAAGAGGGTTATGAGAGTCTGCCAGAATGGCTTTTGCCCTCTGAGCGGCTCTAACTTGATACACTTGAACATGGCCAACATCATTAGAGTTAGTGCCAACGCTCTGTTGGCAAAGCTGAACAATCTTTCCCCGCCTATTTTTGCGATCCATGCTGAGGTTGCCAAAGCAGCAGATCATTGCACAAGTTTAAATTGACCCAATAAAAAAATGATTAAAACATTTACGAGAGCCAACTGTCAACGTTTTCCCAAGAAAAACATTTTCCGATTAGCCTTTTTAGCAGATGGAGTCAGTGTTGGCAAAAAAAGTCATTTTGTCAAGTACCTATGTTGGCTTTACTGTCTCCAGCTATGCCACTGCTGTGACAGGAGGGTTTCTGCAAAACTCAAGAAGCTTACAACAGATCAGATGTTGAAGGAGGCTCTAACATTGGAACCTTGATGAGTTGAGCAGGAGTTTAACAGTGAAAAGGTGGAAAGGTGTAGTATGGATTTTTTGATGGGGTTGTCTGAGGTAACCTGACGCTGCCAGATGGACGGTATAGCTCCACATACGTTTCACTAAACCAGTCGATCTAGGAATGCAGTAACCAGACCCGCTGACGGAGGCGGGCACTTTTTCCAAGCTACTTGGCAGGTGATTAGATGACCCATCTGTCTATCACCGCTGGTGGGTGTTAACTTCAACCAATCAGATCGCCGAAGGTGCCTGTGCCTGATCTCCGTGGTATTCATTGATTGAGTCCTCACCGTCGTAAAGTCACCTTCGAAGCATGAAGTTAGATTATAACGAACTAGTTGTGTGGCTTAGCCTTCCCAAATGTTGAGGGTCGTTTTTTAGAATTTAATACATAGAATTGGGAACGTTACATTCAATTTCATTCAGACTGCCTGTCACTTCCGCGGCGGCAGCCATGTTGACGAGTGAAAAGAACTACAAAGACCATGTACCCACTACTTGCCCAGACGAGCCTGAGCCCGCCTAAGGCTGCCGCTGATTCGTCGGGCCGGCATGGTTCGGCCAATCATCTTAACTGCCTGTGCATGACAAGATGGATTACGTCGAGAGAATCTCTTTTGATCTCGTGAGGTTATCCATCTTGCAAGCAAGGTTATGTCTGAGGTACTTGCTGACAGTCAGTGTACTACATGCAGTAGAATGCAGCTGGCTGACAGTCAGTGTACTACATGCAGTAGTACACTGCATGTACTACTGCATGTACTACTTTTAATATCCTGCCAGCAACCATGCAATCTCCCCTCTTTCTCAACTTTTTCGCGTCTTTTGACCTCTCCCTCTCTTTTTCTCCGCCCACTCATAAGGCGGGGAACATCCTCGACCTGGTCTTCACCCGTTCCTGCATCACTTCCAACTTTTCAGTTACCCCTCTCCCGGTATCCGATCACCATTTCATAACCTTCTCCCTTCCCATCTCCCTCCCCAAACCCCTCCCATTACCGTCTCATTACATTACCACCCGACGCAATATAAAATCCCTCTCACCCACAGCCCTCTCCTCTGCTGTCCTCTCCCTCCTTCCCTCAGCTGAACTCTTCTCTCTCTTACCCACGGATGAGGCTTCCACTACTCTTCTCTCCTCCCTCTCCTCCGCTCTTGACTCTCTCTGTCCCCTCATCTCAAAACCGGCTCGATCCATTCCCCCTGCACCTTGGCTGTCTGAGGCTCTACGATTCCATCGAACTGAGCTTAGAGCAGCGGAAAGAAAATGGCGGAAATCACAAGACCCCATAGATCTATCTGCATACCATCTCACCCTGTCCAACTTCACCACTGCTGTCACCTCTGCTAAATCTTCTTTTTTCATTTCCGAAATTCAATCCTCCGCCTCAAACCCCGGTAAACTGTTCTCCACCTTTTCCTCTCTCCTTAACCCTCCCTCCCCTCCCCCTCCTTCCTCCCTCTCTGCTGATGAGTTCATGACCTTCTTCTCCAAAAAGGTTGATGACATCAGCGCTTCTTTCCCCCCTCCAGCCACTAACAGCAATACTCCTAAATATGACTCTCTGTTTCCTGCCACAGGCTTTGCCTCCTTCTCTCCCCTCTCCCCTGAAGACGTCCTTAAACTTGTCAGGTCCAACCGTCCCACCTCCTGCCCCCTGGATCCTATCCCCTCCTCCCTACTCCAAACCATCTCTGCTGACTTATCTCCGTTTCTCACGTCATTTATCAACTCCTCTCTGTCCACCGGTCTCGTTCCTGCCCCTCTCAAAATTGCCAGAGTAAAACCACTTCTTAAGAAACCCTCCCTTGACCATACTGCTGTTCAAAATTACCGACCCGTTTCACTCCTGTCATTTATCTCAAAGACCCTTGAGCGAGCAGTCGCGGAACAACTCTCTCTCTACCTCGCTCAGAATAAACTCCTCGATCCACTACAGTCTGGCTTCAAGGCCTCCCACTCCACTGAGACAGCTCTCCTCTCCGTCACTCATGCCCTCCACACTGCCAAATCCTCATCCCTCTCCTCTGTCCTTGTCCTGCTCGACCTATCTGCCGCCTTCGACACAGTTAATCACAAAATACTTCTTTCCACTCTCTCAGACCTAGGCATTTCTGGATCCGCTTTGTCTTGGTTCACCTCCTACCTCTCTAACCGCTCATACCAGATCACATGGCGTGGGGCACTCTCCAGAGCATGCACCCTCAACACAGGAGTACCCCAAGGCTCAGTCCTGGGCCCTTTCCTCTTTCTCCTATATATCAGATCCCTCGGTCATGTCATTTCATCCCACGGCTTCTCCTACCATTGTTATGCTGATGACACTCAACTCTTCCTCTCTTTCCCCCCCTCCGACACCCAAATAGAATCACGTTTAGCCGCCTGCCTTAGAGACATCGTCACCTGGATGACTGCACACCACCTCAAATTGAATCTTGCCAAAACTGAGCTACTGTTCCTCCCTGGAAAGGACTGCCCTATCACAGACCTCTCCATCCATATTGACAACACTACGGTACTCCCTTCTCCAACAGTTAAGAACCTCGGGGTGTTTCTAGATCATCAGTTATCCTATTCAGCCTTTATCGCAGCGACTGCCCGTGCCTGTAGGCTTTCACTTTATAACATTCGAAAAATCCGTCCATTCCTCACTAAAGAGGCGACCCAACTATTGGTCCAGGCGCTTGTCAGCTCGCGTCTAGACTACTGCAACGTTCTGTTGGCCGGGCTACCTGCCTCGGCCATCCGACCCCTTCAGCTTATCCAAAACGCTGCAGCCCGTCTGGTGTTTAACTTACCTAAATTTTCACATGTCACTCCCCTTTTTTGCGACCTTCACTGGCTTCCCATCCTGGCACGCATCAGGTTCAAGACACTGGTGCTGGCCTACCGGTCAGTTCACCGGTCAGCCCCGCCTTATCTGCAATCTTTGGTAAGTTTCCAAACTTTGCATCGCTCCCTCCGCTCCTCTACCGGTCCACCTCGCCTTGCCCCTCCATCACTACATGGGCCCGGAGGTCGCTTGTCCCGATCACAACTTTTTTCCTCACTGGCTCCTCAGTGGTGGAATGAGCTTCCCCCCTCGATCAGAATGGCCGAGTCACTGGCAATTTTTCGTCGGAGACTAAAAACCCACCTCTTCGGCCTACACCTGGGCCTTTCTGAATCTTAACCTTTTCTTAAAACACTCACATGCTGCTAGCTACGCCCCTGACTATTTTTTACACTATTTGTATCCCCATAATGTGTTACTCTAGTTCATGATAGACCAGGATACTTGACTCTTATTGATTGTATTACATGCTTTTTACTACACTACGTTCTTATATTTATTACTTTCAATTGTTCTGTGTATTTCTTGTGTATTCTGATGAGATGTGATGTTGTATTTCTTGTGTATTCTGATGAGATGTGATGTTGTAAGTCGCTTTGGACAAAGGCGTCTGCCAAGTGCAATAAAGTAAAGTAAAGTAGAATGCAGCTGGCTGACAGTCAGTGTACTACATGCAGTAGAATGCAGCTGGCTGACAGTCAGTGTACTACATGCAGTAGAATGCAGCTGGCTGACAGTCAGTGTACTACATGCAGTAGAATGCAGCTGGCTGACAGTCAGTGTACTACATGCAGTAGAATGCAGCTGGCGCCGTTGGAGAAATGCAGAGCGGCCCACGTCAGGGAAGTCGAGGTGTTTACTGCTGTGAACACGGGGGTCACGAGCGAAAATGTAAAAGAAAAAAGACGGGGGAGGGGGGCAGGGAGAATGCCTCCGTACTGCTCACCTGGCACAATCCAAGTCTCCACAAGCCCTGAGACGCCAATGTTGACTTGAAAATATGCCATTTACGCCGTGTTTTTAGCTGAAATCGTCACTGTAGTCATGCGGATGAATAACAGTGGCAGCCGTCACTGTCGCCGGCTACAGAGAAGATTAATCTTGGCGTCTTCGGGCTTGTGTAGACTTGGATTACGTATTAGCAGTATGGAGTGATTTCTTTAATATATATGTTTTTACTCATGACCCTCTTCACAGCAGCAGACAGCTCCACATGTCTGACGCGGCCGTCTCCATTTCTCCAAACTGAGACCTGCATTCCACTGCATGTAGAGTACACTGCATGTACAGCAAGTACCTCATACAGTACAACACCCCCAAATACAACCCCCACATCAAAAAACACAAACTACCCCTTTAACCCATTGATACCTGATGCAGCATTTGCGTGTATATCCCTCATTTGTGTGTGTATCCCTTTAAGACAGCGAACCGCGTGATGCGGTTCACGGTCTTAAAGGGATACACACACAAATGCTGCATCAGGTATCAATGTGTAATGGATAAAAGCCATTTGATACTGTAAATGAGTAAAATATGGAGAGCTGTGTGTGTGTGTGTGTGTGTGTGCGTGCGTGCGTGCGCGCACATGCGTGCGTGCGCGTGCGTGTGTGTGTGTGTGTGTGTGTGTGCGTGCGTGCGTGCGCGTGCGTGCGTGCGCGTGCGTGTGTGTGTGTGTGTGTGTGTGTGTGTGCGTGCGCGTGTGCGTGCGCGTGCGTGCGCGCACGTGCGTGCGTGTGCGTGCGCGCGTGCGTGTGTGTGTATATTATGGGGGGTGGTTTGTGCCACTGACGTGCGCGCACGCACGCACGCGCGCGTGTACGATGTGTCTGTGTGTCGTGTGTTTGGATTATGGCATGACACACAGACACATCGTGCGCGCGCGCGTGCGTGCGTGCGCGCACGTCAGTGGCACAAACCACCCCCGGGGTTGTTTGTGCCACTGACGTGCGCGCGCGCACGCACGCGTGCATGCACGATGTGTCGGTGTGTAGTGTGTTTGGATTATGGCATGACACACAGACACATCGTGCGCGCGCGCGCGCGCGTGCGTACGCGCGCGTGCGTACGCGCGCGTCAGTGGCACAAACGACCCCGGGGGTGGTTTGTGCCACTGACGTGCGCGCGCGCACGCACGCGTGCATGCACGATGTGTCTGTGTGTCGTGTGTTTGGATTATGGCATGACACACAGACACATCGTGCGCGCGCGCGCGTCAGTGGCACAAACGACCCCGGGGGTGGTTTGTGCCACTGACGTGCGCGCGCGCACGCACGCGTGCATGCACGATGTGTCTGTGTGTCGTGTCTTTGGATTATGGCATGACACACAGACACATCGTGCGCGCGTGTGCGTGCGCGCGCGTCAGTGGCACAAACAACCCCGGGGGTGATTGTGCCAAGTTTTGGGCCAATCAGAACACTAGATTTTAGACATGCTCCGATCACCACGAAATTCGGTGTGGTGGTAGCAGCTGCTCACCAGAGGACAGCCGCCAAATTTCGTGTCTCGACGCCACTCATTTCCCTTCAAGATGGCTGCACATATCATAAAAGTGCCGCATCGGGCCGATATTCTGTCAGGGGGCGGGCCTACCCATGGACGGCTTTTAACGGTTACTATAAACTGAATATAACAAATTATAACAAATACTACTTTTTGTTGAAGTACTTATCCTTTTAAAGCTAAAAGGAGGCACTTCCAACACCTTGGGCTGATTTCTGGAGTTATATCAATCTGACAAATCCATAATGTGTCCTGGGATTCCCTTCATATCCATGTATCTATCCATCTGTTTCTTCAACGGTGGATCTGAAATGGCTTATTTTTGAGTACGGTATGTTGCTCAGCACAAGATTCCGACGCGGCGATGTCTCACTCATGACCCCACGACCGATAAACACTGAGCACGACCAGGAGGCCGCACTTTTTAAGCCTGAGCTAGATTTGACCAGCTTTTGTCTGACCCTGGCAAAACCATTGATTTTAGAGCGATGATTCATATATCCAGGCGCTCAGCAGAACACTCTGATCGACGCAAGCAGGTGCTACAAAGTTTCCTATCAAATTGGACCGATTTTTTGGGGTTAAGCGTTGATCATTTATTAATGGGTTGTGTCCAGCAGCAGATTCAAACCTCAAGTGCTGTTTTTTCTCCTAAACTGAACCATAGCGGCGATTCACCTGTGGGTGTATCCCCGTCTCCTTTCAGTGTCAGCGGTCTATCTGCTGGGACGGCTGAGTTACGACCGACCTGCTGTCTCGAGGCAATCCCCGTTATACGGAGTGGTGCCTCCACCCTCGGGTGATGGAACAGGTTTGGGCCAGGTTTGGTCGCGCCCGCGTCGATCTCTCGCATCGCGGCGCGCGACACACTGCCCACTGTGGTGCTCGATCCAGGAGGACAGCCCCCGTTCATGACGCGCTAAAAGCGCACGCGTGGCCGAGGGAGGGGCTCTATGCGTTTCCCCCGACCCCCCTGATCTGTCAGGTGTTGGACAGGGTGAGGGAACAGCGCCTCCGGCTCGTTTTAGTCCGTTTTGGCCCAGGCAGACATGGTTTGCGGACCTGGTCTCCCTGGCGCAAGATCCGCCCTGGGCGTTGCCGGTACGGGCCGATCTCCTATCCCAGGTGGAGGGGGAGGTGTTCCACGCCTCCCAGGCAGGTGGAAGCTAGCAATCTGGCTCCTGAACGGGACCAGTTGCTAGCCCAGGGCTTGCCTGATAATGTGGTATGCACTATGCAGCAAGTAGGGGCGTGGATCCAGTGAACTGCAGTGTGCGACCAGTTCTCTGTTTCCTTCAGAGCCTGCTTGACGCGGGTCAGTCCCCGCAGTCGCTTAAGGTGTACGTAGCCGCGATTTCTGCTTGCCACATGGGAATTGAGGGGAGCCCCATGGGGGCGTACCCTTTGGTCTCACGCTTCATGAAGGGGGCGCGTAAACTGTGCCCGCCGTCGCGGTGCGTTTTTTCCCAAATCGGACCTGGTTACGGTGCTGGACGGGCTAACGGGTCATCCGTTTGAGCCCTTGGACTCCGCCGATTTAAGGGTTCTGTCTTAAAGACCGCGCTGCTGCTGGCCTTGTCGTCAGGAAAGAGAGTTGGTGACCTGATTGCCCTCTCGGTGCAGCAGGCCTGTATGGTTTTGGGAATGATGGGCGCAGGGTTACGTTGCGACCTAACCCGGCTTACCAACCTAAGAATATTAATGTCAGCTTTAGGTCTATGGTCATAGACTTATCAGCATTCTGTCCCCCGCCGTTCAGTTCGGGTGAGGAGTGACGCTTGCACATGCTGTGCCCAGTAAGGGCGCTCTCGGCCTATGTGGCCAGGACGCGTTCATTACGCACTCCAAACCAGTTGTTGGTCTGCTTTGGCAGAAGGCCCAGGGTGGCCTCCTTTCCAAGGATCGCTTATCACACTGGATAGTGGAGGCGATCGCTTTGGCATACTCTGCCGTGGGTAATATACCCCCGGAGGGTATCAAGGCGCATTCTACGCGGGGTGTTGCGACATCCTCTGCGTTGTTGCGCGGTGTTCAGGGGAGGACATGTGTGCCGTGGCCTCATGGTCCTCTCATCACACTTTTGTTAGGTACTACAGTCTCGACGTGTCCGGTTCGCAATTCGCGCACGCGGTGCTGGCAAGAAAGTAGTATCGTTGCCACTCTAATATGTCAGACGGTCAGGCATGAACGTTGCCATACGGCCGTGGTTCACCGGTGCCTTTCGGGTCGCCCTGTGGGGTGCTCCCGGCAGCAAGGTCGGTTGAATTAAGGCACTAGTGAGAGCTTGAGTTCGAAACGAAGTAAAACGTTGTGCTACAACCCAGGTTTTACGAGTGAGAACGAGAGCTCTCACTACCCAGCCTTGCTGCGTCGATGCGTCACGGGGTGCGTCGGATCTCAGCTGGCTGGAAGAAATGTAGAGTGGTTATCCCTGGGCTGACAGGACGTGACGTAGTCACGTGGATCCGTGTCAGCCCCAGGGGGGCACCACGCCACCTACGGGTGGGTGGTCGGTTTTAATGAAAAGTAATTTTGGAGCAAAATGACAGTCTTCCATAGGGCTGCGTACGCAGCGTTGTAGGCACTAGTGAGAGCTCTCGTTCCAACACGTTCTCACTCCGACCACGTAGCATATTGACGCTTTGTCCCGTCCCTTATGCGCCACTTGTTACTAACATGGTACCCTTGAGCGACCCATGAAACGACTTGGGCTTTCCGACTAAACTCAATGCAAACCCATAGAAGTCAACTTTGACGCTTATGGCAACTGCTCCCCCATCAGCCTAACTGCTCGCCCATTAGTCAACTGCTCACCATTAGCGTCTGGGGGGAGGTTAGGTTTAGGCGTGGGAGGTGGGAGAGGTTAGGTTTAGGGTCTGGGGGAGGTTAGGTTTAGGCATGGGGTGGGAGAGGTTAGGGTTAGGGTTAGGGTCTGGGAGAGGTTAGGTTTAGGCATGGGGTGGGAGAGGTTAGGTTTAGGGTTAGGGTCTGGGAGAGGTTAGCTCCTCCAGACCCTAATGGGCGAGCAGTTGACTAATGGTGGAGCAGTTAGGCTAATAGGGGAGCAGTTGCCATAAGCGTCAAAGATGACTTCCATGGGTTTGCATTGAGTTTAGTCGGAAAGCCCAAGTCGTTTCATGTGTCGCTCAAGGGTACCATGTTAGTAACAAGCGACGCACAAGGGACAGGACAAAGCGTCAATATGCGACGCGCTCAGAGTGAGAACGGGTTGCTCGTTCTCACTCGTAAAACCTGGGTTGTAGCACAACCCTAACGTTTGGGCACCAAGGGCGGTGGGCTTGTCCTTAGAGCTACAAGCCAAAGGCTGGCACTGAGCCCAGACCTTGGCGAGCTGTAACCCCTGCTGGACGCGTAGCGCCAGCAAGGGGCGGTACGGAGCTACAAAAGAAAGAAAAGTTACATTTCGTTGCAACAAAAGAAGTCAACTACAGTATGCAACACAATCTATGGCAACTACAACTTTTGAAGGAATAACGTAGGAACACAACCTATGACACTACAACCATTAAAGGAATAAAGTAGTTTTTTTTTCACAAATGAAGGCTCTGTATGTTCAGTTTTTTTGCTTCCCTACATTGGAATAAAACAAATCCAACTCTAACTGGTGTCTAACCATATTTGTGGTGCTGAAAACTGCTTGAAAAATAGCTGCCATTGTCATCAGACTGCCCATCTTCAGCCCCAACAGCGCTTGTGTCATAGGAATAAACTATATGGGGTCAATTAGTCCAGTTCATAGTTTTGTTGGATTTTGGGGGGGATTAGGAAAACTATTTATTTGGAAACCTTCTAGTGTAACACATCAGAAAATGTATGATGCTATAATGGTACAGTATAAAGGTTATGGTTGGATATTTGACATTTCTATGTCCCATACAGCCATATGCCCATATGGTGTAAATTGGGTAAACTGTGCCGAAATTGGGCTCTCTCAGCCCTTCTGGGGCAGTTTAGGAGAAAACAATTGTCGTTTTTGCTTGAAAACACCAATCCATTTTGAGAGGAACTGGCCCCCCGAAGGCGCAGAGGGCTCAAATTCGGTGCCCATGATCAGAATGCCCCTGCGATCCACTGTGCCGAATGTCAGTGCTCTGGTACCTTCTGGGGCAGTTTAGGAGAAAAAAATTGTCGTTTTTGCTTGAAAACACCAATCCATTTTGAGAGGAACTGGCCCCCCGAAGCCGCAGAGGGCTCAAATTCGGTGCCCATGATCAGAATGCCCATGCGATCCACTGTGCCGAATGTCAGTGCTCTGGTACCTTCTGGGGCAGTTTAGGAGAAAAAACAGCACTTGAGGTTTGAATCTGCTGCTGGACACAACCCATTAATAAATGATCAACGCTTAACCCCAAAAAATCGGTCCAATTTGATAGGAAACTTTGTAGCACCTGCTTGCGTCGATCAGAGTGTTCTGCTGAGCGCCTGGATATATGAATCATCGCTCTAAAATCAATGGTTTTGCCAGGGTCAGACAAAAGCTGGTCAAATCTAGCTCAGGCTTAAAAAGTGCGGCCTCCTGGTCGTGCTCAGTGTTTATCGGTCGTGGGGTCATGAGTGAGACATCGCCGCGTCGGAATCTTGTGCTGAGCAACATACCGTACTCAAAAATAAGCCATTTCAGATCCACCGTTGAAGAAACAGATGGATAGATACATGGATATGAAGGGAATCCCAGGACACATTATGGATTTGTCAGATTGATATAACTCCAGAAATCAGCCCAAGGTGTTGGAAGTGCCTCCTTTTAGCTTTAAAAGGATAAGTACTTCAACAAAAAGTAGTATTTGTTATAATTTGTTATATTCAGTTTATAGTAACCGTTAAAAGCCGTCCATGGGTAGGCCCGCCCCCTGACAGAATATCGGCCCGATGCGGCACTTTTATGATATGTGCAGCCATCTTGAAGGGAAATGAGTGGCGTCGAGACACGAAATTTGGCGGCTGTCCTCTGGTGAGCAGCTGCTACCACCACACCGAATTTCGTGGTGATCGGAGCATGTCTAAAATCTAGTGTTCTGATTGGCCCAAAACTTGGCACAATCACCCCCGGGGTTGTTTGTGCCACTGACGCGCGCGCACGCACACGCGCGCACGATGTGTCTGTGTGTCATGCCATAATCCAAAGACACGACACACAGACACATCGTGCATGCACGCGTGCGTGCGCGCGCGCACGTCAGTGGCACAAACCACCCCCGGGGTCGTTTGTGCCACTGACGCGCGCGCACGCACGATGTGTCTGTGTGTCATGCCATAATCCAAACACACGACACACAGACACATCGTGCATGCACGCGTGCATGCACGCGTGCGTGCGCGCGCGCACGTCAGTGGCACAAACCACCCCCGGGGTCGTTTGTGCCACTGACGCGCGCGTACGCACGCGCGCGCGCGCGCGCACGATGTGTCTGTGTGTCATGCCATAATCCAAACACACTACACACCGACACATCGTGCATGCACGCGTGCGTGCGCGCGCACGATGTGTCTGTGTGTCATGCCATAATCCAAACACACGACACACAGACACATCGTACACGCGCGCGTGCGTGCGTGCGCGCACGTCAGTGGCACAAACCACCCCCCATAGTGTATGTGTGTGTGTGTGTGTGTGTGCGTGCGTGCGTGCGCGCACATGCGTGCGTGCGCGTGCGTGTGTGTGTGTGTGTGTGTGTGTGTGCGTGCGTGCGTGCGCGTGCGTGCGCGCACGTGCGTGCGTGTGCGTGCGCGCGTGCGTGTGTGTGTGTATGTGTGTGTGTGTGTGTGTGTGTGTGTGCGTGTGTGCGCGTGTGTGCGCGTGCGTGCATGCGTGTGTGCGCATTTTTTTACATTTGGGCTGAATGCCAGGCCATGAAATGTCATCGTTTCATGCTCTCTAGTGAGTTGAACCTTCAGTGATTATATGAATATTTAAGGAATATGACAGAGGAGAGGGAGGAGCTGTCTGTGATTGGCTCGTAGGCACCATGCAGGCTGCAGGCAGAGTGCTGAAGATAATCCCAGCTGTGCTGTTATACAGCAATGACAGCACAACCTCAAATGTGCTATTGCTTTTATACAACAATTGTAAAAGCTATTCATCAAGTATTAATAGTATTTCTAAAGTGATTTGAGACCACAGTTGATTTTTGTCTGTTAATTGTCTCTGCCAACAAAAACAGTCCCCCTCAGGATAACGCTACCAAGTGTTGCCAAGCAACAGGTAAACTGTTTCCCCACTCCAAGCTAGCTAAGCTATAGCTACTTTTAGGTTAGCACGTGTGCAGTGCACGCAGCCTAATCAAGGTTACATTAGAGCAGCTGTGAAGCGGAGTGATCTGCATACAGTGAATGGGCACGCACGGAATGCCTCTTGTCCAATCAAATTGTCCGGCCGGAACTAATTTGTTGTAAGCTATAAATCTCAATAACAAGCGTGGAGAGTCTACAAGGCCTTGAGCACACTGTAAAATATCACACACACACACACACACACACACACACACACACACACACACACACACACACACACACACACTCATAAACAAAGACGCACACTCACACTTACTTACTCACACACTCATAAACAAAGACGCACACTCACACTTACTTACTCTTGCTTATAAAACATGAAAGGGAGCAGATATAAATGAAGCCGTTTTTGTGCAATTTTTCCCATTTGCCGTGTTTTTGTTGAGTGCCCGTGTGCATGAGATGTGTGTGTGTGTGTGTGTGTGTGTGTTTGTGTGTGTGTGTGTGTGTGCGTGCGTGCGTGCGCATGTGTGTGCGCGTGCTTGTATGTGTGTGTGTGCGTGCGTGCTTGTGTGTGTCTGTATGCATGAGATGTGTGTGAGTGTGTGTGCGCGTGCATGCGTGTGTTTGTTTGAGTGTGTGTGTGTGTGTGTGCACATGTGGCCTTTGCCACAGCTCTAGTTTCTCTCCAGCATAAGGTTACCCAATCTAGTCTGTGATAGATTAGTCATTCTGATCCCAAATGAGCAGGTAGCAGGAGGCTACAGAAGAGACAGAACTATTGGAGGAGCATTCTCTTCAGATCATCTTCTTTTCTGTCTCCTTTACTCAGCCTAGCATACTCTCATGGTCTGTAGAGCTCCTATAGAAGGTAAGCTGTGTGTGTGTGTG
Organism: Poromitra crassiceps; assembly: GCF_964638095.1. NCBI lineage: Eukaryota > Metazoa > Chordata > Actinopteri > Beryciformes > Melamphaidae > Poromitra > Poromitra crassiceps. Next base: position 16,216 of record NW_028151718.1, on the reverse strand, counting down.
TGTGTGTGCGTGTGTGCATGCGTGTGTGCATGCGTGTGTGCGTGTGTGTGCATGTGTTTCTGTCTGCGTTTGTCCGTGAGCCTGTGCGTACATATTTGCAGATTCCCGCACGTAACACAGCACGCCGATATGCTATATTTATTTGTCAGAAAGGCACCAGACAGCAGTGTGTGTGTGTGTGTGTGTGTGTGTGTGTGTGTGTGTGTGTGTGTGTACATATATCTTAATTATGGAAGAGTCTTTCTGAAGTGAACTCATTAACGAGTCAGACGTCGCTCTGTATTTAAGAGAACAACGCAACCTTAACCTCAACCACTCTAAACAGGCCCTGGGTACGTACTGCTATATTTAAGGGTCGTTATTAATAGTGGAACTTAAGCATTATGACTATCTTGAGCATATTTTGTTTGTAAAATCCATTCAATAGGCCTATTTTAGTCAGTCACAGCACTAGCCACATCAGTCACATCACTAGCCACATCAGTCACATTACTAGCCACAGCAGTCACAGTACTAGCCACAGCAGTCACAGTACTAGCCACAGCAGTCACAACACTAGCCACAGCAGTCACATTATTAGCCACATCAGTCACATCACTAGCCACAGCAGTCACAGTACTAGCCACAGCAGTCACATTACTAGCCACAGCAGTCACAGTACTAGCCACATCAGTCACATCACTAGCCACAGCAGTCACAGTACTAGCCACAACAGTCACAGTACTAGCCACAGCAGTCACAACACTAGCCACAGCAGTCACATTATTAGCCACATCAGTCACATCACTAGCCACAGCAGTCACATTATTAGCCACATCAGTCACATTACTAGCCACAGCAGTCACAGTACTAGCCACAGCAGTCACATTATTAGCCACATCGTCACATTACTAGCCACAGCAGTCACAGTACTAGCCACAGCAGTCACAACACTAGCCACAGCAGTCACAGTACTAGCCACAGCAGTCACAGTACTAGCCACAGCAGTCACAACACTAGCCACAGCAGTCACATCACTAGCCACAGCAGTCACATTATTAGCCACAGCAGTCACATTATTAGCCACAGCAGTCACAACACTAGCCACAGCAGTCACAACACTAGCCACAGCAGTCACAACACTAGCCACAGCAGTCACATCATTAGCCACAGCAGTCACATCATTAGCCACAGCAGTCACAACACTAGCCACAGCAGTCACATCATTAGCCACAGCAGTCACAACACTAGCCACAGCAGTCACAACACTAGCCACAGCAGTCACAACACTAGCCACAGCAGTCACACCACTAGCCACAGCAGTCACATTATTAGCCACAGCAGTCACATTATTAGCCACAGCAGTCACAGTAGTAATCCTTTTAGGGCGCCGCCATGTTCTTTCCGTTGCATTAGGTAAAATTAAATATTGATGACATATTGAATTATTGGTTTAGAAAAGAGAGGAAAAAATAGAATTGACCAAGCAGAGCGATGTGATTGGCTGAGCTATTGATCCGAGAGCGGATCACCGACGGATGCGTGTTGACAGCATCTATTTTGGGGTCATGAGAAAGTTCGGGTTGTTAAAACGGGTCAGATGACATCATTCTGCTCATGTGGCTGTGGGCGAGCGAGGAGCTCCCTCTCTTATCAGCCTGTCTCCACCCACCCACCTCTCTCCATCACTGTCATGTTCTCTCCCCTCCATCCGGTCCTCCTCACCCCCACCCAGCGTTCCACTCTTCCCCCACTTCCTCCACCCACATCTGTCTTCCCAACAATTTTCATGTCATCCTCCTGTTCTCTCTCTCTCTCTCTCTCTCTCTCTCTCTGGGGGCGGGGCAAACAGCTCAGAGAAAGCCAGCATTGGCTGAAGCCAAGCGGAGGCCAGGTGGAAAGCGAGTTTAGTGAAAACTCTGGACTTTGTTAATCCAGGTTTTCAGTTCCAGAGAGAGATAGAGAGGTAACTTAACTCTGCATCACTACCCTGACCTGTTGGCTGACAGCCACACCGCACACCGTTCCCTTCGCATCGCTACGCTCACTCGCCTCCCTCTCTCTCTCTCTCTCTCTCTCTCTCTCTCTCTCTCTCTCTCTCTCTCTATCCCTCTTCCTCTCTCTCTCTCTCTCCCTCTCTCTCTATCCCTCTTCCTCTCTCCCTCTCTCTCTATCCCTCTTCCTCTCTCTCTCTCTCTCTCTCCCTATCTATCTCTGTCTCTCTCTCCCTTTCCCTCTTCCTCTCTCTCTCTCTCTCTCTCTCTCTCTCTCTCTCTCTCTCTCCCTCTCTCCCTCTCTCTCTCTCTCTCCTCCTAGCAGGACTGGTATCATTGGCATTGGCTTGGTGGTGACTCATGTCTCGAGTCTTTAATTAAACATCTGCAGGCGTCAGCACTCACTCACGCACACACACATGTACAGTATATGCACACGCACACAAACACACAAACACACAAACACACCAACAAACATGGCACACACACACACGGCACACTGCTCACAGATCAGGTTACTGTTTAGTAGTGAGATCACCCTGGTGGGTGATGAAGAGTCAAACAAACACTGGTAAACATAAAGGCAGATACAGAGGGCACAACAACAACAACAACAACAGCAGCAGCAGGGTGGTCTTGGTTAGCGCTGTGGGGTCACTGATGTCAGTGTAAGGACAGTGTGTCTGGAGGAAGCTAGGTCTATGCTATCACTGCACAGCCCAGTTAATTATGCACTAATGTATGCACCCTGCGCTGCCTTCTTCTCCTACAGCCTGCTGCGTATTGGGGTCATTCCCCTGATATAACAGGGTGTGCACTTTGTGTGTGTGAGAGAGAGAGAGGGGGGGAGAGAGAGAGAGAGAGAGAGAGAGAGAGAGAGAGAGAGAGAGAGAGAGAGAGAGAGAAAGAAAATAAAGGAAAGCAAGAAAGAGAGAAATAAAGGAAGAGAGAAATTGGATGTGTGTGCGCGCGCATTTTTCTAAGGTTTTCAAAGTGGGAGGCGGGCGTCCCCGGGGAAGGTGGGGGGGGGGGGGCGTTTAGTGAATAACACAACACACACACAACACACACACACACACACACACACAGACACACACACACACACACACACACACACACACAGACACATACACACACACACACTTGACTGCCATGCCAAATTTCAGCATCCTAGGGCGAAACCTGTGGCCGCTAAAGGGTGGTGAACTTTTTGTGGACTGACCAACCAACTGACCAACCAACCAACCAACTGACTGACAGGGTCTGTGCGTGTGTGTGTGTGTGTGTGTGTGTGTGTGTGTGTGTGTGTGTGTGTGTACGCGGGGGTGGGGGGGGGTCTTTAAAGAACCCTGCTCTACAACATTCTGTTCTATGGTGGATTGTTGATCAGTTCGATTTAGCTCGTCTCAGTCTGTAGCTACCGTCCTTTGAGGTGTGCATGTAAAGGGTTATGTAAATAAACAACCTTCTGTGTGTGTGTGTGTGTGTGTGTGTGTGTGTGTGTGTGTGTGTGTGTGTGTGTGTGTGTGTGTGCGTGCGTGCGTGCGTGCGTGCGTGCGTGCGTGCGTGTGCGTGCGTGTGCGTGTGCGTGTGTGTGTGTGTGCATGAATGTATTTCAGAACTCGTTAGGAGGAGTGAGGATGTCATGTCTTAACATTTGGACTGAATGCAAACCCAGAAGATATCATCAGTTCAGGCCAACAACAATTTGCATTGAGTTGAACCTTCAGCGATATTCTAAGATCCTATCTCAGTAACCATTTCTAAGGAAGCTCTCTACAGGCATCCACTTGCTAGTTATATTTAATTTAGTGCTTGTATTTCTCCTTATTTACTGTTACAGGCAGCAATAACAGACTGTCTGAGGCAGGCAGCAATAACAGACTGTTTGAGGCAGGCAGCAATAACAGACTGTGTGAGACAGGCAGCAATAACAGACTGTTTGAGGCAGGCAGCAATAACAGACTGTTTGAGGCAGGCAGCAATAACAGACTGTGTGAGACAGGCAGCAATAACAGACTGTTTGAGGCAGGCAGCAATAACAGACTGTCTGAGGCAGGCAGCAATAACAGACTGTTTGAGGCAGGCAGCAATAACAGACTGTTTGAGGCAGGCAGCAATAACAGACTGTGTGAGACAGGCAGCAATAACAGACTGTCTGAGGCAGGCAGCAATAACAGACTGTTTGAGGCAGGCAGCAATAACAGACTGTGTGAGACAGGCAGCAATAACAGACTGTCTGAGGCAGGCAGCAATAACAGACTGTGTGAGACAGGCAGCAGGGAATTCACTAGCCTGGGTAAACCCAGCCCCCACGTGACCTGCTCTGCTCTCGTATTGAGACCAGAGAGGCTAAAAGCGCATTGGCTAGGAATTCACCATTATATATTTCTGAAGAACTGAATGCCCCCTGCTATTATCATTTATTCTTTTGTTTCAAAGATGTCTCTCCGTTCTAGCTCACTCGCCTCCCTCCCTCACCTCCCTCCCTCTCCCTCTCTCTCTCCACCCCCCTGTTCTAGCTCGCATGGGGAGTCCCCAGCAAAATGAGTCAATTGTGTGATTTCACTAGGATTTCAATGGCTAGAAGTTAGCTCAAGGAGAGAATGCAGTGCATATACTTGGCGATCGCTTTCTCTCTCTCCTGTTATCTCCCCATCTACATTATATTATACTCGCGCTGTTCACGTCAGCAACAATTAACAAATAAATCCTTAGACATGGACAGAAACACTGTGACTCACTCTCCCTCTCTCTCCCTCTCTCTCTCTCTACAGGTGTTGGAGGGAGAAGAAAATAGTTGGTCTCTCCCCCCGCCCCCATTACTGACGTCTGGATGCTCTGAGCCCTGCCGCTGTTCCTGGTCACGGTGCCTCCCCACCTGAGCGTGTTATCCTGGGGCCCAGAGGCGTGCTGTGGCTGACCCGCAGCCATGGACGTGGCACTGGTAGACCTGGATGACATCGACAGCAGCCCCGAGGACGAGGTGGACGCCCGCGCCGACGAGACGACGGCTCTCACGGTGGAGGAGAGCATGCCTCCAGAGCCCAGCGGCAACCACCACCTCCCCCCCGCCCCTCTGCTTACCTCTCCGCCCTCCTCCCACCACACCCCCGTGCCCGCCCACCACACCCCCGTGCCCGCCCACCTAGGCTCCGTGCCCGCCCACCTAGGCTCCTTGCCCACCTGCATTTGGGAGTCGTCCTCGTTGTCCTCGGCCACCCCACAGACACAGACGACGGCTGCGCCCCCGTCGCCCTCGATGCCAACAGCGAGCAGACGGTCGCGCAGCCGCTGCGCCAGTATGATCTCCAACTGGAAATTGCTGCTGAACAGCGAGGGCACCCGGGACAGTGAGCCCATCTTCAGCCGACTGGCCAAGGAGTGCTGCGAGGACCTGTTCATCGATAAGCGAGGGCTGAACGACGGAGACCAGAAGGTCATCATAAACATCGCCGGCCTTCGCTTCGAGACGCAGCTCAAAACGTTGGACCAATTTCCAGGGACGTTGCTGGGCGACCGTCGGAAGAGGATGGGTTTCTTTGATCCGATGAGGAACGAGTACTTCTTCGATCGGAACCGGCCGAGCTTCGACGGGATCTTGTACTACTACCAGTCGGGGGGTAAAATCAGACGTCCGGCGAACGTTCCCATAGACGTGTTTGCCGACGAGATCTTGTTCTACGAGCTGGGGAGCGAGGCCATGGAGCAGTTCAGAGAAGACGAAGGCTTTATAAAGGACGACGATGCCCCTCTGCCGACCAATGAGGTGAATAAGCAGTTCTGGCTGCTGTTTGAGTACCCAGAGAGCTCCAACGCGGCCCGGGGTGTAGCGTTGGTATCTGTTTTTGTTATCATCATCTCCATCATCATCTTCTGCATGGAAACGCTACCAGAGTTCCGAGAAGAAATGGTCCCTGTGGTGCAGCCTTTCAACCAGTCCGGAGGTTCTCCGACCGGACCCCGTACTCGTAAGCCCACATTTTTCACCGATCCCTTCTTCATCATCGAGACTGCCTGCATTGTCTGGTTCTTCTTTGAGCTGTGTGTGCGATTTTTGGTCTGTCCCAGCAAAAGGAAATTCTTCAACAACCTCATGAATTGCATCGACATTGTGTCCATCATCCCCTACTTTGTTACTCTGATTACGGAAGTGCTCACCACGCCTCACGAGAACGCGAGTCAGAACATGTCTCTGGCCATCCTGCGCATCATCCGTCTGGTCAGGGTGTTTCGGATCTTCAAGCTCTCGCGCCACTCCAAGGGGCTCCAGATCCTGGGACAGACCCTGAAGGCCAGCATGCGCGAGCTGGGCCTGCTCATCTTCTTCCTCTTCATCGGAGTCATCCTCTTCTCCAGCGCTATCTACTTTGCGGAGGTCGACGAGCCGACCACGCAGTTTGTCAGCATCCCCGACGGCTTCTGGTGGGCCGTGGTCACCATGACGACCGTGGGCTACGGAGACATGTGTCCCGTCACCCTGGGGGGTAAAATGGTGGGCACCCTGTGCGCCATTGCCGGCGTGCTGACCATCGCTTTGCCCGTGCCCGTTATCGTCTCCAACTTCAACTACTTCTACCACAGGGAGACGGAGGCGGAGGACGCCAAGTTGCCGCTGGCGGCTGCTGTTGAGCAGGCCATGAAGGCTGACCTCAGCAGCATCGTCAAGCAGGGGAGCGATGCCACACTGAATAAGGCCAATGGCGTCAAAGGGAAATAAGTGTGCAGGAAAGTGGTAGAGACTCCACGCGTCAGCAGGAGAAGACACGTTAGCACAAGGCAGGACAGGACCTTTTAAAGAGGAAAAAAACAATGAAGAAATGGCTTGAACGTGGATCGTAGCAACTGTTTTCCCTCAAGTAAATGGTCTAACAGGATCAATAATATATGACATTGTATATAATATGATGTTTTTTAATGATATACAGGATGGACCGCCGACGCCGTACTTACCTCTTTTGTGTATAATATGACAACGACGATACATTGACAACAATGTAAATGGAGACAGGGTGCAGCACTCAATATGGTCATAAATTCATGTCAACATCTTTCAAGTTTACTTCAGTGGTATAGGACTCAACATTCATTTGCGTAGAAATCAATCTGTGCACCCAGAGCCTATCAGCAGTCTGACGACTAATAAGACTCTGGGACAGACGGACGATATTTCGGGATTTCCGGTGTAGAGCGGACGTCCGCGCCAAGACTTCCGCTTCCGTCCGAGTGATGCGTTAATGGAGTCGGAGTTGATCAATTGATATTTTTTGTAGGTGTTTTAGGTCCAGATTTCGGCTAAATTAACACATAAATTAGCAACCCTACGTACTGTATGTAGGTATCTCTGTGTCTCCGTTTCATTTTCCTGGGACACGTCGGCCTGACAGCATTCATATTTGGCACGGGTATTGGGAGAGTCCCAATGGAGATGGTGACATTGCCGGATTTTTGTATGAGCTCATTAGCGCCGACTTAGTCTCGGCTCCCAGACGTTTGGTGAGCTGCGCCACCAAACGTCTGGGAATTTCACTGTCAGAAACTGTCTGTCAGAGCCCGGCGAGAACGGCCGGCAGCAGACACGCCTACATTTATTATTAGAATTTTATTTGGTAGCGGCAATGCCATTTATCATAGTCCTAACACAGAGCATGAAGCTGATATGCTCCAAACAAAATTTATAGCTGTGGTTTATTTTACAATAATTTTTCCTACCCGGAAGTGGTCCGCTTGCTACTGTGAAGTCATCAGCAGGCTCTGTAATGTTAGCCTCGGGAGTCGGGTTTATCGCTGGGGGAAAGACCTCTAGCCGCCGGGGCCGGATGAAACACGTCCTATTAACAGGTTATGTTTGTTTCTACGTGATTAATATGTTTCTCCGCAAATGCAACGATGTTTTGCGAGACACCGGTTCTGCATGAGATCTGCCCCCAGAAAACAGGCCCGCCCACAACACTCATGATTGGTTCTCCGATGCAAGGCTTCCAACAGCGCCACCTAACGTTATGCAAAGATTTAAATAGTAATATTCTCAGTCTTATAGGAGTGAAACGGATTAAGACTGAGGGCTGAGTCTAGCGCCGACTAAATGGGCAAAAATGACTAATGAGTAGGCAAAATGGGTGAACACAGGTTCAGCACCATGGAGAGCTCCGTTCATTAGCTACTGATGGAGCACATCTGAGCGGACGCAGTTGGAATTAGCTAGGTGGACTATAAAAGCCCTCTGGGGAGAGGGAGGAGAGGCGGCATGCCAACTCTGTGAGCTAGGCCTGAATGTGCTCCAACGGGTATCAGAACTAGTCTCTCCACCAGAAACCTCGAAATATTGTCCGTCTGTCCCAGAGCCTCATTAGTCTCATTATTACTGATAAACTCTGGGTTCCCAGGTTGCATAGAAATAGAAACAAATCCTTCAATGTCATATTTCAGCAATGTGTATGTTTAAGTGTCTTGAATGGTTCTCTCGTGTATAGATTATAGGTCTGTTGTATTTATTTCAGATTACTTACAATCGTACCATGTTTCTGTTGTATTCATTATTTATTTATTTTATTTATTCTATTTGATAAGTCGTGTCTGGGAATCTTCCACTATTGACAGCAGTCTGTCTGACTCCACAGTATGTATTAATGGAGTGCCTTAAATGATGTAACTTTGGGATACTTCTGTTGGATTCGCCATACATAATCCAGATATTTGTCGTGCACCTTATGCTCTGTATATTTTTTAACACCGTCATTTCAGCTTGGTTGACAATCTGAAAGCTGTGACCTTTCTTTCGTTCTTACACCTTTTTGTCAGCATATGATTTTACTCTGACTCTCTAGTGTTTTCAACAAATCGATTGAAGAGTTGTATTCCAAAATGTTCTATATCCAACTTGGAAAAAAACGTCATGACCTGAAGTATTATTCAACATCTCTAAAACGTAGAGGACACCCAAGTGTTATCATTTTGTCAGCTAAGGACTTAAGTAACGTACTATCCTTTGTTTTGATTTCCTGCTATAAAGCAGAAGAATATAGGTGTAATTTTTTTTTGGTCAAATAATGGATATCTCATTTTGGAACTAAAACCCTTCAATTCCACCATGATCACCATGATACCCTGTTGAGAACGTGACATCATATGAGAGAAGGAAAAAGCCAAAGATAATAGCGGAGTAAAGCGAGTACAAAGGGAATTATTACAGGGCCAGGGGACGTCCCATGATCCATCTGGTTTTGCAGGAGTAATTCAAAATCATATCTAAATTGTATCAATGTAATGTACTGGTGACAAGTTTTTATGTTTGTTTTAAAACACTTTTTTTTTTCTTATTACAGTAACAATACATTCTGGAAATGTGGAAACGGTGATGTGGGAATTTGGATCCAGGAAGAAAATTGAGAGTATCTAAAAATAGATTCATATTCGGTTTGTTTGAGCATATGATCCAACCAAGATGATATGTATGTGTATGTGGTGCTGTGTGGCTGATGATCAGCTTCATGGTGTTCATCCAGGACATTGGAGGCTGGTGTGAAGTGATTACCTGCGTGGTCATGGATACAGCAGGCCACGGTTCATCACACTAGGTCCACAGCTACACTGATCGTCAGAAGTCGGACAGATTTACTCATAAATATTTCTGTCTGTTGGGGCTGTTTTGGTCGCCTCGTTTGTCAACTCGTTTCACTCCATTTCCATCTTCTAGTCTGACATTGCCTCCACTCTAACTGATTTCCAGAAAGGAAATTCCCCAGGGAAATTCCATTTTCCCTAACCAATCACGAGAGACCAATGTATCGGACGACATAGGCTACTAATCTAATCCAGTCTTGAGAACGCAAAAAAAAACATCTTCCCTTTGAATAAATGCCTTAAAAACCGAGTGCTGTTCGGATTTCAAAGAAAGTCCTATTTTTAATCGATCTAAAACTCAATAGCTGTGTCTATCTCGTCTATAGCGGCCACCATTGTTGTTATTACTCCTTGGCTCACTTGACAATGGGAAACAGCTTGACAACGGCGTAGCCTGTTATTGACACTGATTGGCTAATCGTTAGTCCCCCTCGGTGCTGATTGGCTAATTGTTTTTTTTTCCCCAACAAGGAAATCACTGTTGCTCTGTAACCAAGTGAATCCTTGTGAGTCCCGAGTGGTAGCGAGTTGTTGGTTAAACTCACTCCCCAGTATAAAAGGCCGTTAACCAGCTCCGCCAAGGGAGCTAGCTCTTGGTGTTGCGATTAGCGCTTTGGAAGCGGGAGAGCGTGAATTCCCGCCTCCACCCATGAGTGAGCCCTTAACATGGGTTATATTGGTGCCGTGACCCGGATGCCCAGTGGGTGTGGAGTGAGTTTAGGGGGGTGAGCCCGGTAAAGGCCTGCCAAGGGAACGAGCTCTCTCGGTGTTGCGGTTAGCGCTTGTGCTTTGGAAGCGGGAGAGCATGGGTTCAATTCCCACCTCCACCCCTGGGCAAGCCCTAAACTTGGGTTACACATGTCACAATGCCAGACCAGAAGCAGCCAAAAGTCAACTCGGTGGAGTGGGCGGAGTGGAAGGTCTGGACATGCAGGCAGCTGATGGATGTGCCATCAGCTCTCATTGAAAATGAATAGAGAGGCAAAGTGACCGCCTACTTCCTGCTTCAGCACTGTACCAGAGATTTTCATCCGCCATTTATTTTCCCATAGACATTTCGTAAAATGATTATAAAAATAGTTTTACTTGTTCAAACCAAACGGTTCAGATATATTTAGAATCGGGAGAGACCATAGAACATTTCACTTGGACCAAAAATTTAAAAAACGAAAATCGAAAAAATATTTTCTTTAAATCTGCAATTTTGTTACGTTTTGGTCCGAGTGAAATGTTACGTGGTCTCTCCTGTTTCTAAATATATCTGAAGCGTTTGGTTTGAACAAGTAAACCTATTTTATAAGCATTTTACGAAATGTCTATGAGAAAATAAATGGCGGATGAAAATCTCTGGTACAGTGCTGAAGCAGGAAGTAGGCGGCCACTTCACCTCTCTATTGAAATGAACAGAGACGGACAGACACGATGATCAGTGTGGCCGCGGCTTCACATAACAAGACCATTTGACACTGTATTTGTATGTGTATGTATGATTCCACTGCAGTATACACATTGTAGATGCAATACATTCTGGATTTTAAATCATGTCTTCTGAAGTCTTGTTACCCTGATGTAACTATCAAAGTTCCTGTGTGTGTGTGTGTGTGTGTGTGTGTGTGTGTGTGTGTGTGTGTGTGTGTGTGTGTGTGTGTGTGTGCATGCGCGTGCGTGCGTGCGTGTGCGCATGTGGGCGCGTGTGCCCATTCAAACTGGGGGGGCAGGTGCAGGTATTGTTCTCTAAATTAATTTGAATTGTGGATATAGGCTTTTCTTATGTTAATTTATGCACCTTAAATTATATGCACCTTAAATTATGCACCTTAAATTTTTTGGGTGAAGCAGAAAAGATTTATTCAAGAAAAGTGGCACCAGTAAGAAGGTATGTGTACATGATATAATGTATATATACATGAGTGTCATTTTCAATAACCATAGCAGTACGAATAGTTGACGTGAAAATCTCAGTATACAGTATTTACCCTCAAATAAAACCGGGAGATTACTGAGCTACAAAAACTGATTTAGTGATGTTTTAAAATGACCCCCCCCCCAAAGCCTTTGAATCGATGTCAAATTGCATAAAGTTGTGTCATTATTATATAAAACTGAATAATTAAATCACAACAGTCTCATCCAAATGTTAAATGAGATAATCCGCCAAGTGTTGCTTCAAAAATGGCCAAAAAGAAACAACTGCATCCATGGCTACAGCCTCGCGTGTAAACTGAGTAAAGGAGGAAAACCCTGGGTCTGTTCTCCATAGTATTGGTGTTCCCCTTTAGGCGAGAAAATCCCCCACATTTTGGGTGCCATGTCATATAAAACCCTGTCATTACTTTCAGTAGGCTGTCTCTGCTTTCACTGTAGTGCAACACACAGACACACACACAGAAACACACACAGAAACACACACACACACACACACACACACACAGACACACAAAGGAAGGCTGGTGGATCGAGGTCATGTCCACACGGCATGTGGGTCAGTGCAGAGACCGTATCACTGGAAGCCTTCCAGACAACAACAGGATGAGAATATCTGGTTGACATGGAGCAGTCTGCTAGCCACTTGCGTCTCTAGCTTCACCTGATACCCTTCTCTCTCTGGACTCACCTGGACACCTCGCGGGCACATCGAAAATGTGCCCGAATAGAGACAGGTTAGATAAGAAGCCTGAACTTTGACCACCAAAATCTAATCAGCTTATCATTGAGTCCAAGTTGAGCCGAATTTGAAGAGATTCCCTCAAGGCGTCCCTGAGATATCGTGTTAACGAGCACGTAACGGGCGGTCGTGATGTCACAGCAGTGTTAATTTTGACCGCTCATTTTGATTTAGTTTTTAAGTTATAGACTTTTGACTAAAATGCCATTAAGTTTGAGTCATATTTCAGTCGTCTGAAATGTTTTAGTCTAGTTTTAGTTGACTTTATAAATATCAATAGAATTTAGTCGACGAGAAATCTATGGTAGATTTAGTCGACTAAAATCTAAAGGGCTTAGTTAAAGTGTAAGGCATTGTTTAAATGTTTCTCTAGAATTTCCAAACTCATTGGAAATATCTCTTAATCTGTTATGGAATCGTTTTAAGGTTTGAACGTGCAATACAGACACAGATTTAACTGTTTAACTTATTCTCTTCTGATTGGATCTCTTCCCAATTCATCCCTCCCTAACATTTTCATCTAGGTTTTATTTGTTGATGAAATAGATTTCCAATAGATTTCCAATAGATTTCCTCATAGTTTTTGTCATCACAACTTTGTTTTTATTTCGTTAACATCTAGTTTTCGTCAGTGCAAAAGGGTAATTTTAGTCTAGTTTTAGTTTGAGTCGAAATTAACACTGGATCAGTGACCTCAAACTTTGACCTTTGACCACCAGAATCTAATCAGTTCATCCCGAGTCCAAGTGGACGTTTGAGCCAAATTTGAAGAAATTCCCTCAAGGCGTCCTGAGATATTGCATTAATGAGTATGGTACAGTGGGGTAGAGTACCGACTATCACACCCCACATGTATATATATATATATATATATATATATATCGAGTGACATCATCAGTGACATCATTACTGACCAAAATCATCACAAATCTCACAATGTGGGACAGAAATTGCAGACCAAAAACACAGACAGGACCCACTTACTCCCTTTTATATAGGAGGAGGATAAGCTTATATATACTGTAGGATAACCTTCTGATGGTCTGTTAACATGCTGTACAGTCTTTGGTTAGTAGGGTTTTTTATACAAGAAAGCAGGGGTGGCATTTGTGGGACACTTGTAACAGTGTATTTAAATGCATTAGGGACAGTGCATTATGCAGTAGGGACAGCTGTAACAGTGCAATGTTACAACTGTCCCATTGTTTCAACTGTCCCGCAACATGTTACAATTGTTCCACATCGGCGGTTACGGTTGTAACACGGGGCAAGGGGGGCATCATTTCAATTTTATATAATTACCTGTTGTCTGTTTACTCAATGATTTAACGTTAACTTTCAGAACAAGAGCAGACATGTCCAGCATGCACGTGAAATAGTTGGTCTGAAAGTGATTCAGTGAAGTAATTGATCGAAAACCAAAAAGTGTTACAATTGTGGCACTTCTTCCCTATGTAATCGTCCTGAGAAACACTGCTCCAAGCTACAATCTGATCACAGCCAAAGTTCATACGCTTGCATTAACAGCTGTATTTTGAATGGCAACCCTGCTGAGCCTTGTCCCTTCCCTGGATCCAAGCAAAGATTTGAAAAGGGCCAATCCAAATGAAATAACAGCCACCATGTGAACCAGGACTGACCAAAGCTTTGGCTATTCATCCTATAGAGCAGGGATACTCAACTTGCTTTGCTCGAGGGCCACTTCTGCAAAAATGATAGGAGGCCAGGGCCCAGTTAATAAACAAACCTTAATAATATACATTTTTCTGTAGCAGATTGCCGGAGTTTAGTCTGAGAATTCTGTGCACACAGGATGGTTAATTAGGTTAATTTAAGTTAGGTTAAGTTAAGTACATATTTGTACCTGGACAGCGCTATTTGACAATTTAGCTGGAGCTCAGTCACACTTTATCTCACATCGGCGGGCCACTCTGCACCCTATCGCAGGCCGCATCTGGCCCCCGGGCCCCAAGTTGAGTATCACTGCTATATAGAGTTTTTCAGCGATGTGTCCAGAATGTGTGAGTGTGCGTGTGTGCGTGTCTGTGTGTGTGTGTGTGTGTGTGTGTGTGTGCGTGTCTGTGTGTGTGTGCGTGCCTGCGTGCGTGCGTGTGCGCGCGCGTGTGTGTGTGTGTGTGTGTGTGTGTGCGTGCGTGTGTGTGTGTGTGTCACGCCACTGTGGGGTTTAACCACAGCCAGTCAATCGTCCTGCATCCTTGGCAGGGCAGAGTCGGTTACTTTAAAAATGTATTCCATTACAGTCACTAGATACCTCATCAAAATTACAAAAGTACATTAATGTAATATAATCCCAGGGATTACCCCAAAATCAATAATGGATTCTGTTTACTTTCAGACTACTTTGCCCATATTTGAAGGTACCACTCAGTATAGAAAATAAAAACATAATTACAAAGTTAATGAGATTTATTTCAGGTTTGCATACAAAATTTTTTTTTTTTAAATCTGTCACATTTTTATAAAAAGAGCACCTGATACTAGCAATCCTCAAAAATGTCTCGCTTTCACTTTACAAGCAGTATGTTGGCAGAAGTAATTTTCTATTTGTGTTCACGCATCTATAATCAGAGAACATTTTGGAATGGAATACACTTAAAGCGGGACTTATGCTGCATTCGTTTATGGTAGGAGCTGGCAAGTGGCCAACGCGTCATATCCGACCTATTTGCGTTCGAGATTGCACCGGGAAGTAGCAAGTAACATGACGCAAAATGACGCGTTTCATTCAATCTGATAAAAGTTTGATGTTTCTCACCATAAACAACATGCGTGGCCATCTTGAAATGACGTCAAATGACGCGGTGGGAGCTACTGGGGGTTGAGAAATCATACCCAAGTTTTGCGGGTAGGAACTCCGAGTTATAGTGGCGTTTTCTTTGATTTTTGCTAGTAGCAACTGGCAACTTGCCACATCCCACTTATAATCGAACACGGCATTACCCCCCAGATATGTAACAAACGGCATGCTGCTTGATTTGAAAAAACCTATGGGAAAAACCAAGAAATGAACGTCTCCTCTTGTCTCACTAATACTCTTTGGCTGTGCTCAGCTCAGGAATTCACCAATTTTCCGGAAATCGACGCCATTACAGTTGCTCACCGCCTCGAAAATAAGTTATTTGAGAGCTACAATATCTTTATAAATATCAACAACTAGCCAACGCTGGTGGCCTGTATGGAAACAGCATTGCTCAAAATGGTTGAAAGTGATATCAATTTGGTCATTCAGTGGCGAACTAGAAATTGACTTATTTTTCTCCCATGTGTGTGTATTGTAGTGCCAATGAGCTGTGTGTATTGTAACGCCATATTGGTAGGAAAATGCTTGTGACATCATGGGAATAGGCTTGGAGTTGTGAGGAGCCGGGAAAGGGTACAGGGGGAGTAGGGGAGTTACTATCTTGAAATCCCATAGTCTTTGGTTCATCGTGACGTCACGACGTATCAAATCTCCCATTCATTTGAGGGCAAAAAAAAAGCAGTGTTCAACCCATAGAGGGCACTTATGCAGCTGAAAATGATACAAATGGTTACAATGGCAACAGTTTGATCTCAAATGTGGAAATGTTGACCAAATTCTTCACACACCACCCCAAAGTCATATATATTGGTTAAAAGCTGAAAAAAGTGTTTTGGGGGTAAGTTACACTTTAAATGTTTTTGCATCTGAAACCTCTGGGGTCTGCACATCCCCTGATGTATAACACACACGCACGCACGGCACACGCACACACACGCACACGCACACGCACACGCACACGCACACAGCACACACACACACACACACACCACACGCACGCACACAGAGCCAGAGGTGAGAAGGTGGGATACGAAAGGAAACATGCTCCATAAACCTGGATAGGCAGGCACCCATGTATTGCAACGATCCTAATCTAACCTTGCAGGTATGTGTGGTGTGAATGTGTACGCGTGT
>NW_028151719.1:70000-80000 GCF_964638095.1 Poromitra crassiceps | reverse complement strand
CACACACACACACACACACACACACACACACACACACACACACTCTCTCTCTCTCTCTCTCTCTCTCCCTCTCTCTCACACACACACTCTCTCACACTCTCATTCATTCACTCTCACTCTCACTCAATCCCTCTCACACACTCTCTCCCTCTCTCTCATTCACTCCCTCTCACCCAATCCCTCCCCCTCTCTCCCTCTCTCTCTCACTCACTCCCTATCTCTCTCTCTCTCCCTCTCTCCCTCTCTCTCTCTCTCACTCACTCCCTATCTCTCTCTCTCCCTCTCTCCCTCTCTCTCTAACTCACTCCCTATCTCTATCTCTCTCTCTCTCTCTCTCTTTCTCTCTCTCTCTCTCTTCAATTCAAAGAGGCTTTATTAGCATGACCATAGTGAGTTACAGTATAAAGCACATAGTACATGGTCGTACAGACAGAGGGAGGAAAAACAAAAACAGTTTGTAACATACAGAACAGAAACATTATGTTACTGTAACAAAATACAGGTAGTTCCAACAACAACCGTGTCAACAATATTTTGTATTGAAATATATACAGATATATACATATTGATTGTGCTTGAAATAGAGAGAGGGAAGGGGAGGTGTGGTCGTACGTGTGTGTGTGTGTGTGTGTGTGTGTGTCTCTCTGTGTGTGTGTGTGTGTGTGTGTGGGGGGGGGGGGGGATGGGTGATGTGTTTTTTTCTGGAGAGGTGTGTGTGTGTGTGTGTGTGTGTGTGTGTGTGTGTGTGTGTGTGTGTGTGTGTGTGTGTCTGTGTGTGTGTGTGTGTGTGTGTGAGTGAATGAATGAATGAATGAATGAATGAATGAATGAATGAATGAATGAATGAATGAATGAATGAATGAATGAAAGTTTTATTTACGTGTCAGGACAAATTACATGACCCATCCCACATGGGATTATCAGACACATCAACATAAAGTTATTACCATATCGATTTCGGTGCATAAACAATACAAAACCATACAAACACACACACAGCACACGCGGCATGAACAGCAAAACACCGATTTAACTACAATGTGTAGTAAATAAAATATATGACTTATCTATCATATGTCATCTTTTTCCTCCTATCCCACGCATGAGAAATATATTCGGAAAAAGCAAAGATGTTGTCAAAAAGAAATTCAAGTATGGCACTTCTTCAAAATCTAACAGGTTTAGCTCAGGGGAGTGAACTTTTTTAAATAGTATCTCTCGTAAGTCATGATACAATGGGCAGTACAAAATAAAATGAAATTCATTCTCCACTTCCATCAACTCACAATATTCACAAATCCTATCCTCCTCCGCCGTCCCTCTGTATCTGCCTGTGTGTGTGTGTGTGTGTGTGTGTGTGTGTGTGTGTGTGTGTGTGTGTGTGTGTGTGTGTGTGTGTGTGTGTGTGTGTTTGTGTGTGGTATTGGGATGTGCTTTTTCTGGAGAGGAGTGTGTGTGTGTGTGTGTGTGTGTGTGTGTGTGTGTGTGTGTGTGTGTGTGTGTGTGTGTGTGTGTTGTGTGTGTGTGTGTGTGTGTGTGTGTGTGTGTGTGTGGGTGTGGGGGGGGGTGATGTGCCTCTTCCGGAGAGGTGTTTGTGTGTGTGTGTGTGTGTGTGTGTGTGTGTCTCTCTCTCTCTCTATCTCTCTCTCACACTCTCTCCCTCTCTTTCACTCACTCTCTCTCTCACCCTCTCTCTCTCCCTCTCTCTCCCTCTCTCTCACTCTCTCACTCTCTCTCTCTCCCTCTCCCCTCTCTCTCTCCTCTCTCTCTCACTCTCTCCCCCTCTCTCACACACTCTCTCTTACTCCAGTCACAGAACACTCCGTCTCTGATCTCATCTGCAAAGCCAAATCCACCACCTGTCAGCTTGACCCCCTCCCCACTACCCTTGTCAAAGCCTGTCTGTCTTCCATTTCCCCCACAATCACAAAAATAATCAACTCCTCCCTCACCTCTGGTACTGTCCCCCCCCAGCTCAAAATGGCCGCAATCACACCCACCCTCAAAAAACCCGGTCTTGACCCATCTGACATGAACCACCACCGCCCCATCTCCAACCTTCCCTTTATCTCCAAAACACTTGAGAGGGTGGTTGCCGCACAACTACAGTCCCACCTCGACTCAAACCACCTCCATGAACCCTTTCAGTCCGGTTTCCGCGCTAAACATAGCACCGAAACAGCCCTTGTTAAAATCACGAACGACCTCCTCCGTGCAGCTGACTCTGGATTACTCACCATTCTCATCCTTCTTGATCTCACCGCCGCCTTCGACACCATCTCCCACCCACTACTCCTGCAACGACTAGCTGACATTGGGATCACCGGCACTGCACTCTTATGGTTTTCTTCATACCTCACAGACAGACATCAGTTTGTACAACTTGGGAATCACAGGTCTGGGTGTTCTGCTGTCTCACTGGGTGTCCCCCAGGGGTCAGTGTTGGGCCCACTGTTATTCATCACTTACCTCCTTCCCCTGGGCACAATCCTCCGTCACCATGGTGTTCAATTCCACTGTTACGCCGACGATACACAGCTCTACATCTCCACTAAACCCACCTCCACCCTCCCCCCACCTCCCTCACTGCCTGCCTCCATGACATCAACAGCTGGATGAGCAGGAATTTTCTAAAACTTAATGGCAATAAAACTGAGGCCCTGCTCATCGGCTCGAAAAACACACTCACCAAATCCCAGGTGGCAGGCACACCCACGCGTTACCCTCAGACTCTGACAAGTGCTTGTGGCACTCACACTGTTATACACTTACACACATCCAGACATACACACAACAGTACACATTTTATAACAGTCATCATGAGGACCGCAATGGAAATAAGCTGTTAGCTTTATTGCGTTTTTATCCTTTTGATAATGGTGGGCCTGTGTATGTATATATGTATATTGTATATACTGTGTATTCATTATCAATAAAGAACTCACAATCAATCACCCCCACCCCCCACATCACCATCGACGGTTTCCCTGTTCCCTTTTCTGCACAAGTCAATCCGCGCTGGAAGTACTTTTAAGTAGGGGGTGCTGTAAGGAGGGGACTCTCGGTGCTGCCCGCTAGGGCAGCGCCGAAGAAAATTTGACGTTTTTGGACTTTTAGCCATATTTAGAAGAATATTTAAAACAAACAAACATGACAATGACGCTCGTCTGTAGCCCTATCAGTGTCAAGCAAGCGTGTAGAACCCAGCAGCCATAGGGGTTGCCAGGTCAGTTAAACCAGGGGTTCCCAACCTTTTTTGTGCCAAGGACCGGTAGATACATGGAGGACCGGTTGTCAATTTTAATGGTTTTAGTTACATATATATTTACTCACCAGGTGGCGACAAAAGGTAAATAACAGCCTTTTGTGTTGTATGTAGCCTACAGTATTTATGTTTTTGTTTAAACTACAAACATAAATAAACGTCAACCTATGTTTTAACTACCACACACAGCCTATAATATTATAGCCTATGTTTATTTAATTTTTTTTTTTTTTTTTTGGGGGGGGCCCCAACTCCCGGGGCCCTAGGCAGCCGCTTAGTTCGCATATAGGGCGGGCCGGCCCTGCCCCCACACATCCGACAGTCCGACACCGTCACAACATTCAAATCCCACCTCAAAACCCACCTGTTCAAACTGGCCTACTCCCTGTAATTAATGTCACTTCTGCTTTTAATGTCACTCCTGCTGTAATTTGCCCTGTTTTTAACACGTTCACTGCCAACGACGTATTACTCCGTCAAAAAAAATCCAACGGTTGACTGCCACTGACGTATTACTCCGTCAAAAAAATGAATTTTTTTTTTTGGACCGTGGGATGTGCATCTAACCCTTTTACATCTCTTATATAAGTATTGGACGTGTACAACGTGTACAACCCATTCCACCGACCCACTAAGTGGCGACAGTGCTTTCCTGACTAGAGGAAGGCAAGCAAAAAGCAGTGTGACGAAGCCATTCTCATGAAAATGGATTGGCGAAAACGCTTTCGTTTTCGGGCTGATTGCTGGCGATGCAGGATTGCAAATTTGCATAATAGATTACAGGTGGAACACACTTTGAAACACGCAGCATAAATATGACCAGAATCACAAAAGCTTCATCAAAGCTCTCAACCAAAACTCCAAGAAGCGAGCGAGTCCATCCAGACTTCCTCAAACAGCGGCCGCGCAGACAGGCAGCAGCAGCAGCAAAGCAGTGAGACTGGTGACAAGCTTGTGACACGGCCGCTGCAGCCAAGAAGAACGCCCACGGAGGGAGGAGTTGGAAGCAGAGGGGGGTTTCCTGCTGTTATGGAGGAAATTACTGTTCAAAACTATTGTTTAGATGTCTGACGTCTTACTGATGCCAAAAATGAATGGTTAAAATGACTGTTCTATCGAATTTCACAAAAAGCCGTTTATCTCTGAATAATTTTTCTGATGCTGAAACCATGCTGTATTCAACTGCTAATGCTTACATAACTACTAACTCTACAAACTAACTCTTTTAGACAGAGAAAGCACACATTCTATTAGTTCTTTTGAGATATTGTGTGTTCACAAAATCTTAGCAGAAAAGAATCCTCGGGTCTTGAAAGATGAGCCAGAATCCTCAAAAAAACCCTCTGGCAGAACCTACCTACAGTAAAAAAAAAAAACGTCTGGCAGTGAATGTGTTAATATGTATATGTTCTTATTACGTGAAACTGTTTTTATATGCACTGTAAGGCGACCTTGGGTGTTCTGAAAGGTGTGTGTGTGTGTGTGTGTGTGTGTGTGTGTGTGTGTGCGTGTGTGCGTGTGTGTGTGTGTTGTTGCTCTGGAATACTTTGGTGACCCTCCCCCCACCCTCTCTCTCTCTCTCTCTCTCTCTCTCTCTCTCTCTCTCTCTCTCTCCAGAGTCTGTGAGGCTGGTGAATGGTACTAGTCTGTGCTCAGGCAGACTGGAGGTGAAGTCTAACCAGTCATGGTCCTCAGTGTGTGAAGCTGATTTTGACCAGCAGGATGCAGAGGTGGTCTGTAGGGAGCTTGACTGTGGGGCTCCTTCAGTCCTCCAGGGGGCGCTCTATGGAGACAGGGAGACTCCAATGTGGACCAAAGAGTTCCAGTGTGAAGGCAATGAGTCTGTTCTCCTGGACTGTGGAAGCTCAGGCTCAGCTAGAAACACCTGCTCACCTGGCAAAGCTGTTGGACTCACCTGCTCAGGTAGGAGAGGAGCTGCAGCTTGGATTTAGCTTCAGTGCTGTTCTATTCAAAGTAATGGTGCAACGGACCGTACAACCTAAGAGATTTCATCCACTATTCATTTTTCAATAGACGTTTAGAAAAATCCTTACAAAAGGAGTTTTACTGGTCAAACCATTCAGCTATTTAGAATCAGGAGAGACCAGAGAACATGTCACAAAGAAGAAGAGAAAAAGGGCAGTGGGGAGGACCTGCTTCTCCTTCATGGTGAAATGTTCTATGGTCTCTCACCATCCTAAATCTATGGATTGTAAATTGACTGCATTTATATAGCGCTTTATCCAAAGAGCTTTACAATGTGCCTACATTAACCCATTCACACACCGAGGGGCGGCCAGCTGCCACGCAGGGTGCTGGTACAGCCATCAGGAGCAATTTGGGGTTCAGTGTCTTGCCCAAGGACACTTCGACATGCAGACTGGAGGAGCCGGGGATCGAACCACCGACCTTCTGGTTGGTGGACGACACGTTCTACCTCCTGAGCCACAGCTGCCCCTATCTAGCTGAATTGTTTGGTTTGACCAAGTAAAACTCTTTTTATAAAGATGTTATGAAACGTCTATTAAAAAATGAATGGTGGATGGAATCCCTAGGTCGTATGCAGAACCCAGAAGAGGGTGTGACTTTGGCACTTTATAGATCACATGATTGTGATGTTTACTGGCAACTTAGAGATCTGCTGCTTTCCTTTCATGCAGCTCTGCTTGGAGCAGCTCCAGTCTCTCTGTCTGTCTGTCTTCAGTCTTGATTTGCTATGACTCGTGATGTGTAACCAATCAGATAGAGCTGTGGGCGGGACATTGAGTGAGGCTACAGAGTGGTGACTACAGACAGACAGACAGAGAGAGGCGGCTGCATCAGAGCCAAAGTAGCAAATAATTTGATATGAACACAAGTGAAAAAGCAGATCTGGAGCACACGCTCAAAGTTAAGCAATTGAATAGGTGCAAACAAAGAAAGAATGATGTTTCCACACAAAGGTGTCTTCTTCAGAGTCAAACAGGGTGTGGTGAAAATGACTGCTTTAAATACTCCCACCACAGAATAAAGCAAGTCTCTCATTGGTGGGGCATGGTTATGACATCATCAACACACAGCCAATGAAAGCCAGTTTTTATATCTGAATGTTTTTTCAACAAAGATAGATAGATAGCGTGATACAATCTGAACTGTGAGTTTTGTGATCTGTTGCAGCCCTAATTCAAAGTGACTTTACTTCTTTTACTAATGACTCTCTTGTCTCTGTTCAGAGCCTGTCAGGTTGGTGGGAGGAGCCAGCAGCTGTGCTGGTGAACTGCAGATGAAACAACATGGAGTCTGGAGACCAGTGACTGACAGGTCTGACTGGGGGTCTGACTGGAACCTGAAGTCAGCAGCTGTAGTGTGCAGACAGCTGGACTGTGGCTCTGCTGTTTCCACAGAAAAGAGAAAGGCATCTTATAGATCTGTATGGCTGTTCAGGCCTGACTGTCTTCAGTCTGGATCTACACTGAAGGAGTGTTTAGAGACAGAGTCTGACTCTTCATCTGACAGCCTGCAGATCAACTGCTCAGGTAACACCATCAATAACGTGTGTGTGTGTGTGTGTGTGTGTGTGTGTGTGTGTGTGTGTGTGTGTGTGTGTGTGTGTGTGTGTGCGTGTGCGTGTGCGTGTGCGTGTGTGTGTGTGTGTGTGTGTGTGGGTGTGTGTGGGTGTGTGTGGACTCTGTGTTGCTGCACTCAGCTCCCATAACTCTTCACCACACAGTGATCTATAATGTTTCTCTGTCTCTCAGTCTCTCTGTCTGTCTGTCTTCAGTCTTGATTTGCTATGACTCGTGATGTGTAACCAATCAGATAGAGCTGTGGGCGGGACCAGGGGCGGTTCTAGGCCGTTTTTGGGTGGGCTTTAGCCCACCCAAAAATAGTCTCAGCCCACCCAAAAAAATAGAGGCAAAAAATCTTTTTTTTTTTTTTTTTTTTTTTTTTTAATCCCTCTCCAAATCCATGGTGGTCATTAGTAGCAGTTTCTGACTACACTCAATGCGCTGTGTGCATGTTTTCCCCCCCCCTCTATGTTCTTAGGGTGGGCTGAGACAAAAAGTTAGGGGGGTTCAGCCCACCCGAAAAGTTTCTAGAACCGCGGCTGCGCAGGCGCTCCCTCCTCCATCTATCTGCCTAATCCCACATCACTTCACACAGGTCACACACACAGTACAGCAGCAAAGTGGTCCTCCACAGTCCACACAATCGTTCTCCCCACTCATGATCAATGAAACTGAGGTGAGCATTGAGCAGTCAGAGTCGTTAGTAGTTACTTAATTAGCGCATATTGATATGCAAATTAGCACGTAACGTTGTCGTAGGCTAAACAAAAGAACTTGTCGCTGTGCCTGCCAGACAAACAGGTGGACTGGAGGAAGGTAGGGCTTTACACAGCCTGTCTGATGTGATGATGACGATAGCTTAACATGCGTGCATTATTAAAAAATATATATATATATATTATTATTATTATTAAATTCGCACCCCATTATCATGAACTACGTGTGGCTAATAAGCAAGCTAATAGTTCATTCATAAGTTAATTAACCTGCACTACAAGGAAGTATGTCAGTAGGTCATCAGGTGTAAACAAAGCCGCCATGATGCCTCGCTGGAATTGAATCGCGCATTCAGCTACCTACCAAAAAACAAAAGAATCAACAAGATCAGGCGTGGACTGCATAATCGGGCACGTCGGACAAATGCCCGGTGGCCTGGCCTGGCCTGCAAAAAAAAAAAAAAAAAAAAATTGTGCCCGCAGTCAGGCCACTCACTGAACAGCAGGCCAGGCGCCGCCTACTGGTTTACTAGTGGTTTTATTACTTTATTCAGGATTAAAGTGGGTGCATCTCATTGTAAAATTGGACTTGGCCCAAATTGGGCTTCAAACGGCCCAAATTGGGCTTCAAACGGCCCAAATCTGGCTTTAAACGACCCAAATTGGGCTTCAAACGGCCCACATCTGGCTTCAAACGGCCCAAATTGAGCTTTAAACGTCCCAAATTTTTCTGACGCCGGCACGCGCGTCGGCCCGTATCGGCCTGGCCTGCTTGGTATCTAATGCCCGGCCTGAATTATGATCCCAGTCCACCCCTGAACAAGATGCTGTCGAAAAAGAGAAAGGTTGACACGGAATGCAGGCAGTTTCAAGAGAAATGGAAAGAGCAGTATTTCTTTTGTGAAGTAAATGGGTAAACGAGTCGAATTGATTTTAGTAAAAAAAAAATCCGGCCCCCATGAGGTCTCAGTTGAACAAATCCGGCCCTCTACCTAATATGAGTCTGACACCCCTGCTCTAAGGGAGTGCAAGGCAGATATTTAAACAGCCTTGTTTGTGTACAGTACCAGTGGCATGGGAGTAATAAAAAGGGATTAAGGACCAGGACCCCTGGTGGTCAGTAAGATGGGCTGGTTGAGCCAATGTTAAAATTATCTTTATTTATTATTTATTTTTGCTTTAAAACTATTTTTTAATTTTCTGCTTAAAGTTCATGAAAAAAGTGGCATTCTTGTTTTTTCACACAATAATTTCATAATACCATTTGTAATGCCACCGTTGTAGTGCTGTTGTTCAAAATTAAAGTACATTTTCTCAGATTTATTGGTGTCTTTCTAGTCACACAATTTAATAGTCAGTGTTTCCCATACACTGATCTATTTGTGGTGGTACACCCTACATAGATTTTGACCCCCACAAATACTGCCACATATTAATTTCAACTAGTTGACTGCAAACTCCTGCTTTAGTGCTTACAGTATATTATTATCTTGTCGGAATATTATTCCAGCCAATAAGTTAGGAAGTTCCCTTTTGATTTAATTTGACTTTTGTTTTGCCTACAAAGCAAAATGTTACTTTACTTGAAACTCCCCTGAAGTGATTTTGGTATTATTTATGCAAGCATAATTCTACCATATAGTAACCTGTATGCAGAATATATATAGTATATATAGGGAAACAATTATTTTTTCATTGCTGTAAAACCACAGAACGGTAAAGAAGATATTGATGTGTGTAGTTCTTCATAGATCTAGTCTCTTCATTTTGATCTCAAAGTGCGCCAGTTTGATCCATTTTTACTTGAAACTGTACAAAATTTTCTTCCGGGGGGGCATGCCCCCGGACCCCCCTAGGGGTTCAGTGGTCCATGACCTTTGGGTGGGCTGAGCCCACCCACAGCTCTGATGCTAAAACCGCCCCTGGGCGGGACATTGAGTGAGGCTACAGAGTGGTGACTACAGACAGACAGACAGAGAGAGGCGGCTGCATCAGAGCCAAAGTAGCAAATAATTTGATATGAACACAAGTGAAAAAGCAGATCTGGAGCACACGCTCAAAGTTAAGCAATTGAATAGGTGCAAACAAAGAAAGAATGATGTTTCCACACAAAGGTGTCTTCTTCAGAGTCAAACAGGGTGTGGTGAAAATGACTGCTTTAAATAGGGCTTAACAGTGCAATGCAATGACACGTCACTATGAGCAGGCCAACCATGGCTCTGTGGCTTCTCTTCAATTCTGGGGCATATAAAAAATCCCACCTCCACCAAGAGGGGGTGCTGTTGTTGTTACTAAACTCCTCCGTAGAGAAGCATTTTGGATCTACACCTTGAACACTGTTGAGCCCTTTGGACTTAATGAAGACAACAGTCTATCCTGTTTGCTGTGATGCTTCTGTGCTCTCCCTATAGAGGGTATGCATGTGATGTCACAGAGGCAGAAGTCACTGTGGGGTCACGCCCACTGAGTGA
>NW_028151719.1:20000-47500 GCF_964638095.1 Poromitra crassiceps | reverse complement strand
GAGGAAAAAGGCAGCCCAGT
Source organism: Poromitra crassiceps (assembly GCF_964638095.1). NCBI lineage: Eukaryota > Metazoa > Chordata > Actinopteri > Beryciformes > Melamphaidae > Poromitra > Poromitra crassiceps. Next base: position 47,480 of record NW_028151719.1, on the reverse strand, counting down.
TCGATGGGCCGCTGCTATGGACCTCTGAGATGCAGGCCCTAGGCCCGTTTGATGGATCGTCTCCGCTGCGCCGCTGGTAGCCAGGGGTAGCGCCGCGATGCAGGCTCCAGCCAGATGGTCTGCCGCCGGCCGCGGGGGCCCAGCCCGCGTCCGTGTTGTAGCTGTCGGATGGTCTGCCGCGTCGGATGTGGCTGGCGTTGCTAAGCTATCGCCAGATGATAGCTCGATGAGGGCCCCAGCCAGATGGTCTGCCGCCGGCCGCGGGGGCCCAGCCCGCGTCCGTGTTGTAGCTGTTGGATGGTCTGGCGCGTCGGATGTAGCTGGCGCTGCTAAGCTATCGCCAGATGATAGCTCGATAAAGGCTCTGGCCGGGTGTTCAGCCGCCGATCGCGGGGGCCCAGCCCGCGACCGTGTTAAGATTGTTGGATGATCAGTCGAGGCTGTCGGATGGACAGCTATGGGCCGCGGGGGCCCAGCCCGCTCCCGTGTTGTAGACGTCGGAGACAGCCGTCCCGTCGTTGTGCTGCTTGGGATCGGGGGTGACGGGCAGTCACTGGCCCCCTGCCGCTGCGCCAATAGGCCCGCTAACGGACCTTCACGGGCCCTGCTGATGGTAGTTGGCAGTAGTAGACCACCACTGGCCTCTCGTACCTGCCCAGCCGACCCTCTGCACGGCGCAGCCGAAGTGCCGCGAGGCAGCCGTAGCTGCGGTAATGGGCCCGCTAACGGACCTTCACGGGCCCTGCCGATGGTAGTTGGCAATAGCAGACCACCACTGGCCTCTCGTACCTGCTCAGCTGACCCTCTGTACGGCGCAGCCGACGCGCTGCGAGGCAGCAGCAGCTGCGGTAGCGTTAGCCAGGTTAGTGGGGGAGGGCGGCTAATTGGTGGCAGCTGGGAGGCTTGGATAGCCTCATTGATAGCATCCAAACACTGTGGACCGGGATTAATCTCCACGTCGCCTGCCAGTAATACGATAAGCGCCAGATGTAAAAGTCTTAACGTCTTACTGCCTGGGTTGATTTTCTCTCGTGTCGTGGATGGGACTCTTGCTCGTCCGTTGTTCAGGAAAGCGGAGTACAGCAGGTGCTGGCTCCCATGAGCTGGGGAACAGGCTTTCCCGTCGCATTCGATGGGTAAACGTTGTCGTGTTGAGGTTAAAAGTAGACATAATATAAAAATAATAGTTGGTATCCAACCATAGTGTGGAAATACCATCCGTTTAAAAACGCTGAAAAGGTTAGTTGGTAGTTTGGCTGGCACACACGCAGCACCTGCCTTACAGCGTGTGTGCTTGTCGGCCATCTTCAATCAAAAGTCGAGTAGTCTTGTTGAAGGCTCTGGTTAGGGTGAGAGTAACCATAGACTTTGAGAAGTACAAAAGGATGCAGGACATGGGAGTGTTTCAGAGCAGCTGGTGTCTGGGGGAAGCTGTGTGCAGGCTGGAGGGAGGAGAGCTGGGATGAGGAGGGCTTGACAATGTGTACGACTGATCTGTTTTCTTTTGTTTGCTGTTGCTTTGTTGACTATTTGTTGGAGTTGCATTGGTTTTGATTTCTTGTTTTGTGAAACTTGGTTGTCCTCTGCCATGAAGTGATGATTTGAAGATGTACATGTTGTAGGTAGAGGTTTCAATAAAGGCTTGTTAAAACTCTCTCTCTCTCTCTCTCTCTCTCTCCCCTCCCTCTCTCTCTCTCTCTCTCTCTCTCTCCCTCGGTCTCACTCTCTCTCCCCCCCTCTCTCTCTCTCCCTCCCCCCTCCTCTCCCTCTCTCTCTCTCTCTCCCTCCAGACTCTGTGAGGCTGGTGAATGGTACTAGTCTTTGCTCAGGCAGACTGGAGGTGAAGTCTAACCAGTCATGGTCCTCAGTGTGTGAAGCGGACTTTGACCAACAGGATGCAGAGGTGGTTTGTAGGGAGCTTGGCTGTAGGGCTCCCTCAGTCCTACAGGGGGCGCTCTATGGAGAAGTGGAGGCTCCAATGTGGACCAAAGACTTCCAGTGTAAAGGCAATGAGTCTGTTCTCCTGGACTGTGGAAGCTCAGGCTCAGCTAGAAACACCTGCTCACCTGGCAAAGCTGTTGGACTCACCTGCTCAGGTAGAAGAGGAGCTGCAGTTTGTATTTGGCTTCATTTCTGTTCTAATCAAAGTGACTTTACTTCTTTTACTAATGACTCTTGTTTCTGTTCAGAGCCTGATGATGTCAGGTTGGTGGGAGGAGCCAGCCGGTGTGCTGGTGGACTGGAGATTAAAACATCTAATGGAGACTGGAAAACAGTGCATCGTGAGCTCTCTGAGTGGAACCTGACGTCAGCAGCTGTAGTGTGCAGACAGCTGTCATGTGGCTCTGCTGTTTCAACACAATGGAGAAAGTATAACTCATCAAGATCTTTCACGGCAATGAAAAATGACTGGGCGATTAATTCTCTCTGTGATGGGTCTGAGTCTGCACTGAGGGAGTGTGCAGGACGAAAGTCACGATCATATAGAAGCTCTTCCAGCCTGGAGCTGATCTGCTCAGGTAACTGAACAGTGACATCACATCCTCAGCTGCTTCCACAGTGCCAGCTGCTCTCTGACTCCTCTGTGTTACAATGTAGCAGCTCTCTGTATTACAATGTAGCAGCTCTCTGTATTACAATGTAGCAGTTCTCTGTATTACAATGTAGCAGTTCTCTGTATTACATGTAGTAGTTCTCTGTATTACAATGTAGCAGTTCTCTGTATTACATGTAGTAGTTCTCTGTATTACATATAGCCTCTCTCTGTGTTGGACGGTGGCTGCTAACAGACAAACCGTCATCTTTCAACCATCAGCATTCATCACTTTGGTCCAGCCAATCATCTCCCTCTCTGTTTACAGACCTGCTGGTTCAGCCAATCATCTCCCTCTCTGTTTACAGATCTGCTGGTTCAGCCAATCATCTCCCTCTCTTCCTCCATGGACGGGGTCTCCGAGACCCAGCAGGTGTTCAGGGGCTCCAGCTTCAGCATCAGCTGCTCCATCCAGCCACAGTACCCAGGAGGCTTCTTCCACCTCACCTCCAGCAACACAGCACAGGACTACATCCTGCCAGCTGTCAATCACTCTGCCTCCCACACAGCAGACAACCACACCCAGCCAGCTGTCAATCAATCTGCCTCCCACACAGCAGACAACCACACCCAGCCAGCTGTCAATCACTCTGCCCTCAACACAGACAACCACACCCAGCCAGCTGTCAATCACTCTGCCGTCAACACAGACAACCACACCCAGCCAGCTGTCAATCACTCTGCCCTCAACACAGCAGACAACCACACCCAGCCAGCTGTCAATCACTCTGCCCTCAACACAGCAGACAACCACACCCAGCCAGCTGTCAATCACTCTGCCCTCAACCACACCCAGCCACCTGGCAATCTCACTGCCCACTTCCTGTTTCCTGCTGCAAGCCACGCCCACCAAGGGATCTACAGCTGTGTTTATCACATCTATGTTTTCTCTCATAACTTCTCCTCTGAGAGCCAGCCCCTGTCTCTCACTGTCTCAGGTAACCTGACAGAGAATATTCCAGTTTTTGCCCTTATTCCAAAAAAGACAATATTCCACAAATAGTCCTGTTTGCATGCAGCAGTGCATACTCCCATTACTGTAACATAAAATGTTCCCATGACGTAATGTACGTCCTACAGCTATGCTGATTCATGCATTCACTCACTCACTCATCTTAATCTGCCCCCCAATGGCTGTTGGGGTGCATGAACATACCTACACACTATAGGGGTGTAAAGGACTCGTGAAACTAGCGTTTGCATGGATAAAGTTTTGGGGATTTTTGCATTATTACAATCATCAGCAGTTTGGACTCGACCAACTTACCTCTGGTCTCTGATATGGTAAATGAAAACAAGTCGTGGTCATCAGTGCCAGCCTTATTTTTTAACACCAGTAGTTTTACTTCATATTTCAGTAACTTGAGTACAGACGTTCAGTTTAAATTGTAACAACTTTCACGTAACAAAAAATTCCTTTTCTGAAATGAAACTAAATAAATAAATTAGAAAGCAAATTAACATATAGGTTTAATAGGTTTAAGGAAGGTCTTTTTCTTACCTCATGCTGGTACGCTGTCCTTCCATTCAAACTTGGAACAGCTTTGGTAACAGATTAGTGATGGTGACACAATATACAATGAGTATCAGCCACTGCCATCGGTGTATTTAATCTTATCGGCCGATGAGACAGTTGTAGTCAACAATGCAAAAATCGTCCATTTCCGATATTTAACCGATACATTTGTGCATCACTAAGGGCAACACTAGATGTATGTTTAATGGGAGCTGTTCTCATGATGTCAGCGGATCTGATGAGATGTTTCTGTTTCAGCCTCTCCAGCAGATCTCACCTTCAGACATGTTGTCCCGCTGCTGACTGTGCTGTTGCTCATCACTGGCCTCTGTTTCTACTGCAAGGTACTGAACATCTTTACTCAGTAGATGATTGGTTAAATGAAACAGTTAGACTGTACATTTTAGCTAGAAGAGAGGTGTGATCCAGTAACAGCTACTGTCATGTTTTTCCAGGGCAGAAGGAGGCACCAGCCAGGAAGAGAGAACATTGAGCTGGTTTATTATAACCTTCGTGGTTCAGATGCTGAAGGAAGAGAGGAGAACATCGAGCCAGATTATTATAACCTTGATGATTCCAGTGCTGAACGGAGTGAGGACATTGAGATGGGTTATGATGACGTGGGTGGTTCCAGTATTGAAGGAAGAGAGGAGAACATTGAGCTGGACTATGATGACGTGGGTGGTCCCAGTATTGAAGGAAGAGAGGAGGACATTGAGCTGGACTATGATGACGTGGGTGGTCCCAGTGCTGAAAGAAGAGAGGAGGACATTGAGCTGGATTATGATGACGTGGGTGGTTCCAGTATTGAAGGAAGAGAGGAGAACATTGAGCTGGACTATGATGACGTGGGTGGTCCCAGTGCTGAAGGAAGAGAGGAGGACATTGAGCTGGACTATGAGGACGTGGGTGGTCCCAGTGCTGAAGGAAGAGAGGAGGACATTGAGCTGGATTATGATGACCTGGATGGTCCTAGTGCTGAAGGAAGAGAGGAGGACATTGAGCTGGATTATGATGACCTGGATGGTCCCAGTGCTGAAGGAAGAGAGGAGGACATTGAGCTGGACTATGATGACCTGGATGGTCCCAGTGCTGAAGGAAGAGAGGAGGACATTGAGCTGGATTATGATGACGTGGGTGGTCCCAGTGCTGAAGGAAGAGAGGAGGACATTGAGCTGGATTATGATGACCTGGATGGTCCTAGTGCTGAAGGAAGAGAGGAGAACATTGAGCTGGATTATGATGACCTGGGTAGTTCTAGTGCTGAAGGCGGGTTGGGTGAAGAAGCAGCAGCCATGGGATAGTAGGATCTCCAAGGAGCTGATCTCACTCCAGATGGATGTCTCAGCTCTCACACAGCCAGGTGTCCATCACGTTAGAGAAGGTAGTGACCTTGAGAGTTCCCTTTAAAGTCCCACTGAAATCACAGCAGGACAAAACAGAATAATTGAAAAGGAAGTCAGGACATGTTGCTGTTGTCTATCCATCAATATCATAATGCAACCAATCAGTTGTCAGTAGTGAAGGCTCACAGCAAATCAGATGACTCCTTGACATGAATATTCATGACAACACTCCCTGTCAAAGTTACTGAGAGTCTAATTGGTTTGATTGAATTGTCATTTCAGTTAGACTTTAATAATTTTTTATTCGGTTTATCAGTTTTCCCGTTAGTTCAGGTCCATTTCTTGTCACAGTGATATCTACAATATTAGGTTTGGAAGAGGTGGAGAAAGCCTTCAGGGATTGTGAAGAAGAATGTGACACAAGAGTCACACATGTATTCATCAGGGTCCAATTCAGAAACTAAAGAAAACAAAACATTCTGCTTTTGTGCATCCATTGTTAACTGTGGGGTTTGGATGTACTGAACCTCTTTAATAGCCAGACATGTCTATCTAGCAGCTGTAAGTAGCCGTAGAGACCAACAAGCAAGGACTAGCAATCTATTAGTGTACAAATGTATGGCTGTTTATACAATGCAATCTGCATAAAAGTTTCAGCAATCTCTTAAAAAACAAAAAAATAACTTGATGATGTTCGGCCATCATGCAGACTGCTCTTCTCAGAGACCCCACAAGCCCCCCCCCCCCCCCCCCCCCCCCCTTGAACTTGAAAAAAACTATAAAAATAGTTTGCATGATTGACAAAATACTTGTGTATTTGGTCAACAGTATTTTTACTGAACAACTTTACAGGTTGACCTTCAGAGAAACTTTGATTTTTAGACAGCCTGAAGATCTGAGGCTGGAGAGCTTGTTTCTCTGTGTAAATCTCTGTACAATAGATACTTTTGTGTTTCAGATGTATTGAGTTAGATGTGTGAGCTTAGATCAATAGATCATGATGTGTTTCAGATGTATTGAGTTAGATGTGTGATTATATAATATATATATATATACTGTGTATATATATATATATACTGTATATATATATATATATATATATATATATATATATATATACATACTGTATATATATATGTGTGTGTGTGTGTGTGTGTGTGTGTGTGTGTGTGTGTGTGTGTGTGTGTGTGTGTTTGTGTGTGTGTGTGTGTGTGTGTGTGTGTGTGTGTGTATTGTTTTTCTGCATAAATAAATACAAAAAAACACTGCATTCTGGCATGCAATGATGTAACGAAGTAACTCAGCTTTGTGCTGCTTCTGGCTGGTAAGAGGACAGCATGTTTTGTATCAACTGTACACATGCTGTCAGCTGACAACACCACGTCTTTAAAACCATCTCTTCAACGATTTAAACTGTTGCTGCTTTTGATCAAATTCATCTTCATCTTAGTAGTCATAAAGATTATTGAAAGATATTCCATATTCCAGACTGAAATGCTATAACAGAAGAATATTGGCCAGAATGACATGAACATTTGGACACTTATTCAGCGGGTATCTTGCATGTTGCGTTCAGGTGCACTGTTTAAAAAAAAAAAAAAAAACACTTTTTTTGCAATTCCATCGCGGGCCACACAGGGGGCCGTATGTTGCCCATGTGTGCTTTATAGTAACGTTCAGTCATAACTCATTTATAATTAAGCCCATAGTTAATGAACTAATCATGTACAAAACACACACACAGTCACATATTTTATATACTGTATATGTTGTAAGCCTAATTTCTGCCATCACAGCTGCTTTTTACATGTATGGGATAATACAGGCTAATATACAAGGTGTCCCAAGCTCTGAGTCATTATAAACTCAATTAGCAACAGAAGCTAATGTTCACATTCAGTCCTTGTATATTTCTCTCATGTGTTCATCATTCCTTTCTCTGTGTGTGTGTGTGTGTGTGTGTGTGTGTGTGTGTGTGTGTGTGTGTGTGTGTGTGTGTGTGTGTGTGTGTGTGTGTGTGTGTGTGCTTCAGTGTGTGATTGAGAAATAAGATGCAGGTGGTGTTCATCCTAATTGGCCTGGTCAGGTGTCAGATTGCTGCTGGCTGATTGGCTGGTGGAGAGCATTTAAGCCAGCTGATGCCATCCTGTCACCCTTTGCTCTCCTCATTCCCAACGATGATGGCTGCTGTGCTGACTGCTGTGTTCTGTCAGGTAGGAACTGTGTGTAGACCTACTTTAGTAGTTCTGCAGAACTTTATTAAGATGTGTCTTTATCTTGGTAGACCTGTGCAATAGTTACCTTCCAGATCTACACTTTTGTACACTGTAAATAACACTTACCCAAGTAGCAGAAAGTAGGGGGAGAAGCCCTTTAGTTTTTTGTAACATTTTCTCATGTTTATTTTGTAGGAGCTTATAGGTAAGAACTGTCTATTTAATCCATTTTCTTTTCTTAGGTAAATTTAAGGTTGGGGATTAGTTTGATTGGTTAGTTGTGTTGGGGCCATGCTGTGCTCTGAAACTAAACCTGCTACTTGTGAACTTGTGATGGTGGTTTGGCTGATCATCCTTGGGAGTGGGAAGAGTGGGCACTTTTGTGTTGCGGTCCGGTTCCCCGAGGCCGGTTCCTAACATAATTGGGTGCTCGTCTGCTTTTCTCATTCGTCAGCACGTCGTCTGTGAGTGTATATATATATTTTATGTTTGTCTGGTGGGCAGTCTTTGTGCAGGTGGTAAATGGTGTTAGTCAAGGTGCCTTTGCATGGAGCTGAGGAAGCTCATGGTGGTAAAGCTGGTGGAGAGAGGTTTGTTGGAGGAGGAGCCGGTCAGAGGGGACCAGTAAGACTGAGGAGGGGCGTGACAAGGCAGGGCCGTCAGTAGCACCGTTTCTCCTCTTTCTGTGTAGACTGCTACCCTACAAGAGTCTCCGTACATAGACTTGCCTGTGACTCTGACTCCCAAGCCGTCTAAATCAGCGATACAGACGTATTTACAAGTGTCACAGAAACATTTCAAAGCCACATATTGAGAAGAAGGGTTCATAGCTTATCGACGTCGGCGGTTAGAAAGCTCGGCGCTGCTCATAAATGCCTCTTCATCTGAAGTCTGTGCTGGTGATATTTTTTACCGAGCTTTCGGCCAGAGTGGCGCTGTTGAGCGCTCTGACGGCTGGGAGCTCTAACCTGGAAAAAATATCACCAGCACAGACTTCAGATGAAAAGAGGCATTTATGAGCAGCGTCGAGCTTTCTAACCCCGACGTCGAGAAGCTATGAACTCTTAATATGTGGCTTTGAAATGTTTCTGTGACACTTGTAAATACGTCTGTATCACTGATTTAGACGGCTTGGGAGTCAGAGTCACAGGCAAGTCTATGTACGGAGACTCTTGTAGGGTAGCAGTCTACACAGAAAGAGGAGAAACGGTGCTACTGACGGCCCTGCCTTGTCACGCCCCTCCTCAGTCTTACTGGTCCCCTCTGACCGGCTCCTCCTCCAACAAACCTCTCCACCAGCTTTACCACCATGAGCTTCCTCAGCTCCATGCACACCATTTACCACCTGCACAAAGACTGCCCACCAGACAAACATATAAAATATATATATATACTCAGACGACGTGCTGACGAACGAGAAAAGCGGGCGACCCCCTAATTATGTTAGGAACCGGCCTCGGGTAACGGGACGGCAACACAAAAGTGCCCCCACTCGTCCCACTCCCAAAGATGATCAGCCAAACCACCATCACAAGTTCACAAGTAGCAGGATTAGTTTCAGAGCACAGCATGGCCCCAACATCAACAAATCAAACTAATCGCCAACCTGAAACTTACCTAAGCAAAGGATGGATTAAAAAAATAAATAGACACAGCTCTTACCTATAAGCGCCTACAAAATAAACATGAGAAAATGTTACAAAACTAAAGGGCTTCTCCCTCCTACTTTCTGCTACTTGGGGTAAGAGTTATGTAGTGTAAAACAGTATAGATCGTAAGGTAGCTATTTACATTTTAGACTGCACAAGTCTACCTAGACAAGGACAGATCTTACAGTTCTAATGTACTCCTACAGTAGGCCTACACAGTTCCTACCTCACCTGACTCAACACAGAGTCACCATCGCAGCCATCATCGTTGGCAGGGACAGCATCCGTAACTCAGCTACATAATTAACCTGTGTAAGGCTCTGTCATGTGTTACCATCATTCCTTTCGTGAGTGTGTGATTGAACTATGAGTCCACTCATTGTACTCCTAATTCGCAACTATGATGGCTCTCTGTTGATTCTTTCCTGTGTTCTGTCAGGTAGGAACTGTGTAGGCCTACTTAGTTCTTCAGAACTTTAAGATGTGTTATCTTGGTGGACCTGTGCAGTCTAAACTGTAAATCGACGCTTGACGTGTCATGTACAGTAGTTTCCCCATTGACTTGTAATGGTCACGCGTGCACGCGTACGCGCTCTGACTGGTGTAACGTTACACGTAATGTTTATGCGTTTTTCGCTACACATCACGCGTGACAACAAGATGCGTACTACTTACAGCGTGTGCACGTCTGATAAATTTTGTTAAGCGTTATACAAACACGCGTTCGCATTTTTGATAGTACGCCACCGGGAGTTTATCTGCATCGCGCATAACAGTCTGCGTACGTGAACGTGTATTTTATTCTATATCTATGTTCCATTTTCATCCAGTAGATGGTGCCAGTGACCAAAATATTAGGCTACCTCTGACCAAAATATTACCCACAATCCCATGCGCGCACATTTTACAACATAAATCGCCCAGTAATCCTCATCAACAGCATTTAAACGTGTAATAATGGATATATGAGTCGGTAAAACAGTTTTTGTAATTGTTTTATTTTATTTGGTGAATGAATGACACCATGTTACAGACACAGACCCACCAGGATAAACGTCCTGTGGCGTAGTATCAAAAATGCAAACGCGTGTATAATGCTTAACAAAATTTCTCTGGGGGGTACGGTGGTGCAGTGGTAAGCGCTGTCGCCTCACAGCTCGAAGGTCCTGTGTTCGATTCCCACCTGGGACGCTGTGAACGCTGAAGGAATGCGTGCCCGTCCCCATGTCCTCGAGAAAAGGGCCTTTCTGTGTGGAGTTTGCATGTTCTCCCCGTGCCTCCCGGGAGTTTCCTTCATATAGGAACCCCCTTCACCAAAACATGCAATATCCTGGTTGCTGATGTGGTTCCTCCTCTGGTCGTTAAGGGCGCCTGTTCAGAGGGAGGGGAACTGGTTGGAATAGCGTGAACCTCCCACATGCTATGTCCTACCGGTGAAGCTTCCTCTGTCAGGTGAAAAGAAGCGGCTGGCTAACTGCCCATGTCTCGGAGGAAGCATGGAGCCAGTTTTCGGCTCTCCCCAGATCGGCAGAGGGTGTAGTAGCAACCAGGATAAATAAATAAAAAATTAGCACTAATGGGGGCTAAAAATGACTTTGATAGGACCCCATAGTGTGCGTGTCTGTTTGTTAGTCTGTCTCCTTACTCAGCAACTTGCGACCATCCGGGCCTTACAAACTCTCTGTATTCACACACACACACCCCTACACACGCACACACATGCACGCACACGCACACACACACACACACACACTCATTGCCTAGGTAACCAGACACTGGTCCCTGGTGGGGGTGGGGGCAGTAATGAAGAGCTCTGTTTCCTGTCGAGGAGAATATCTGAGATGAAATAAACTGCTGATAGAGAGATGGGGGGAGGGGGAGGAGACAACATGATAATGTGAAAGACAAAAAGGAAAGAAAAGAGAAAAGGTGCCTTGTGCAGGTGAGGTGAGAGGCCAAAGGTCAACTAAAAAGGTGACTTAAACAAAGCCGAGCAAAGCCCTGTGCACAGCAGTGCTACTCTCCTGGCTGCCGGCTGGTGCTGCAGGGTGAATCACAAGAATGATTATTGTTATTTAGTTCCATTAAAAACAAGAAACAAGGCGAACAACACGTTTCACATTGTGCTTCATCAGGTTGGATGTGGGTATGAGACTGAGCCATAGAGAGCTCCAGGGATGACGTGTTTTTGTAGTCGGAAACGCGGAAGTCCCGGACTTCCTGGTTCTTCACTGTTTCTGCCTATGGGATTTTTGAATGGGTTTTTGCCGCGATGCTTCAAATAAGGTCTCTGGGCAATACCATGCATTTTATAAAAAAAAACACATTTGATTTATATTTTATTTAAAAAAAAATATTATATAAAATCCCCCATCTCTTCTAAGAAATAAGGGAGGATCATCCTCCCTAGCACTAAGTAATAACCTCCTCTGATGGAGAGAGAGAGAGAGAGAGAGAGAGAGAGAGCGAGAGAGAGACTGGATGGACAGAGAGAGAGAGAGAGAGACTGGATGGACAGAGAGAGAGAGAGAGAGAGAGACTGGATGGACAGAGAGAGAGAGAGAGAGACTGGATGGACAGAGAGAGAGAGAGAGAGAGAGACTGGATGGACAGAGAGAGAGAGAGAGAGAGAGAGACTGGATGGACAGAGAGAGAGAGAGAGAGAGAGACTGGATGGACAGAGAGAGAGAGAGAGAGAGAGACTGGATGGACAGAGAGAGAGAGAGAGAGAGAGAGAGACTGGATGGACAGAGAGAGAGAGAGAGAGAGACTGGATGGACAGAGAGAGAGAGAGAGAGAGAGAGAGACTGGATGGACAGAGAGAGAGAGAGAGAGAGACTGGATGGACAGAGAGAGAGAGAGAGAGAGAGAGAGACTGGATGGACAGAGAGAGAGAGAGAGAGAGACTGGATGGACAGAGAGAGAGAGAGAGAGAGACTGGATGGACAGAGAGAGAGAGAGAGATGTTATGGTCAGGTCGAGATCAATGTCAAACGGGCTGCACATTACCAGCCAGCAAACCCAGCTGACAAAGTCACTGCACTCCGAACACACTCTTCCTGTGCGTGCGTGTGTGTGTGTGTGTGCGTGCGTGCGTGCGTGCGTGTGTGTGTGTGTGTGTGTGTGTGTGTGTCATTGTGGTGCAGTAACAAACGCGTGGTGCATGGAGGGATATATAACAGTCCCACCCATGGGTATCAACTTACACAACACATTACAGCACATGCCAGGTCATAATACTGTACCTTCCATGTAGGGATGGGAATCACCAGATGCCCACGATACGATACTAAAACGATACTTGAGTCACGATACGATAGTATTGCGATATCGCAGATATTGCGATATATTGAATATTGCGATATATTGAATATTGCGATATTTCGATATATTGCGATTTCTTACTTTTTCAACTGCAAATTATGTCCCCAAAGGAAAACTTTGTCAACATCTGGTTTATATAAGAACAATTTTTCAGTCTGTACATCTGACTTCAACCATTTTATTGCAGCAACATTGTCAAGTAGACAGACCAACAACTTTCATAAAGTCATGTCATAGTTGCATGCACCTGACAAACTGAACTGTTTGTTACAGTCTACTTACAGTCCACCTTAACTGGATGTGTGTGTGGACTAACTGTACTTAGTTTTTGAACAATGCAACTTCACTTCACTTGCACAAAACATCTTGTGCAGCCCATTCAGTAACTGGGGAATTTGTAAATTACTGTTATGACAAAACTGTTACTGTTAAAACAAAATGAAAATATGCTACCGTTTGTTTACTGCTGGCCTTGGAACTAAGGTTTATAGCAGCCCGGTGGCCTGGCATGGCCTGCAAATCTTTTTTTTTTTTTTTTTTTTTTCCCAATATCGATACTTGGCGTCCAAATATCGATACAATATCGTCAGGCAAAATATCGCGATACTATGGTGTATCGATTTTTCCCCCACCCCTACTTCCATGGCAGAAGACTGATGTCTGGCAGTACCAGAACCTCTCGAAACAGCGGGAGCTTCTATCCAACTGCCATCCACCTCTTCAACCAGACCCAGAAGCCCCCACAAATAAGGATTTTATCACACCCCACCCCCAAATCTTGAATCTTGAATCGAGTATATCCCTGTTCTATAGCCTTCCACCTGGTTCTATAGCCTTCCACCTGGTTCTATAGCCTTCCACCTGGTTCTATAGCCTTCCACCTGGTTCTATAGCCTTCCACCTGGTTCTATAGCCTTCCGCCTGGTTCCAAAATGTTCAGCCACACCCCTCTCCCTCATCATAGTTGCTGATATTTGGGTGTAGAGAGGAGTACAGCCACCGATCCATTAACTGACCAGGCCTCGCTTGATTGGCTCCGGACGAGCCCCTGAAATAGCAGGATTGGCTGTCGGCCAAGCACCCATTTCCTGTGTCTGAGAGGCAGCTTCCAGCCACCGGGGCTCAAATGCATTTCCTGACTGTGTATAAAAGTTTTATTAATGACCGAGGAGTGCATCAGCGGCTATGCTCGCTCGCAGGGGTGGAAGGAACGAATTACAACTACTCACGTTACTGTAATTAAGTACTTTTTTTGGGTACTTGTACTTTTAAAAGTTATTTTTTCAAGTCTGTAATTTTACTCTTACTTAAGTATGGATTGCACCATGTAATCTACTTCGTTACTTTTTAAATCATACTGAGTACTGAGTACAATTTGAATTAATTAAATCCAAACATCCAAACCTTTGATCTGCATTTTACGCAGCCAATAAACTCTATCAGCTGATCGCAAACGGGGCAATGAAAACCATGAAATGGGGGGGCGGGGAGACGCCCACAGGTTAGATGTTGTTTTCCGGCATGACCGGCAGAGACGGGGATTTCAAGCCGCTCGTAGGTAGGGATGGGACTCGACTCGAAACCCGAAAATCAATAAGGTCCGACCTTATCGATACTGTTATCGAGTAGCGGCCGTTTGCATTAATTCCCCCCCGCCAGTCTTTCCCCTCTGATCTGTCCGCTGAATTCGCTGTCAAGCGCCCTGTCTCTGTCACTGACTCAAGCATGTGTGCTGCCGTGCCGTGCAGACACTGACTGTCTAAATAACACTTTTAATTCAAATTCGATTAAGGATGGAATCACGTGCATCACGCGTGACGCGACACGCCCCCTGTTCACTGCTCATTTGATCATTAATTTGGTTGCGAACTTGCGTGACAGACCAGTCGACACAGGACTCAGGAGGAGGCGACATGATGCTGAACCCTTCACCAAAGTGAAAGACAAACCTGAAGCCAAATGCCACCCAAGGTATGCATTGTCCACGGACGCCACGCAAGTCCCGTTCGTTGACATAATCCACTTGATAAAATAATCCCAAAATATGCGGTCTGTGACACGTCATGACATGTACCGTTGTCCGACCATATTAGGAGGGCAGGCGGCAATGTAGCCTAATAGGTGACCATGGGTATAGACAGCATTGATTGTATATATTAGGTATTGAGGCTAGTCTACCCAGTGTGGATATTCAATGTGTATTCCGTAAAAAACAACAATAAAAATAAGCCCAAATAGTTTGCAGTGCACAATACATGTGTTTTCACAGCAATATAAAATTGAGAGAGGGAATTATGACCTGTTTAACTCCTAACAGCTTGCTATAGGCTATAAAAAAAATACTAATGACAAGATTTTTGTTTCAATCAAAGCAAATATTTAAATTAAAATACAACCATTAATTTCATAATAGTTGTTTCCACTGGTTCAGTATCAGTACAGAGCACATCTTGAAAAGTCGGGAAACTAATCATAAGGATAACAGTTACTCGGTATGTGAATAACATTTATTTTCTTTATTGTTGGAAAAAGTGTTGCTGAGTGCTGATGTCTGTGCTGCTATTATTATTTTACTTGCATATCATGTGGGCCCTATTCCTTTTCAAATAAATGCACAGCAACAGCATCAGGGGTTTTTGTTTATTGGAGGCGAGGCTAATCCTTCTGTTCAGAAATAAAACAGTCACAGACTCACAGTTAAGCAATACAAAAACAGTTAAGAGTCCAATGCTTACCAGTATTATTACAAATGAATAACATCTGGGGGAAGAGCAAAGCAGGTGTGACTGACAGACTGACAGACCCCTCCCACCCACCAGTTTTCAGTTATTTAGGGTTTTGCTCCCTGTTGATACTAAGAAGGGATTGATCTTTCATTCATATCATTTATTAGAGAAATGTGCTTTGTTGAAAGTGTATAATGTATTTTCTACATGGATCTCCCGTTTCAAGTGAATGCCTGTGACAGCCTGCTATTAAAAATCGATGGTTAAAAAAGTAACTAATACTCTGAGTAGTTTTTTAGAAGAGTACTTTTTACTTTTACTTAAGTATATTTTTAACACCAGTACTTTTACTTGTAATTGAGTAATATTTCAGTAAGGTAACAGTACTTCTACTTGAGTACAAACTTTCAGTACTTCTTCCACCACTGCTCGCTCGCCCACACTCACTCACCGAGGGAGAGAGAAAGAGAGAGGGCGAGGGAGGATGAGAGCGAGAAAGTGAGTGGAAGAGGAAGAGGGAGTGTGTGTGGGAGAGAGAGAGAGAGGGCGAGGGAGGATGAGAGCGAGTGGGAGAGAGCGAGAAAGTGAGTGAAAGAGGAAGAGGGAGTGTGTGTGGGAGAGAGAGAAAGTGAGAGACAAAGAGAGACATTGATGGATGGATCAGGAGATGGGGAGATAGAATTAAGTGAGACAAACCAGGGCGGAGACATTAAATGAGAGAGAGAGAGAGAGAGAAGGAGGGAGAGAGAGAGGGAGGGAGAGACAGGGAGAGAGAGAGGGAGGGCGGTTATGATGCACTGTTCTCACAACCTTGTTGTAGCTCATCCTCTGCAGAACAGCCTCTACTCTGCTGCCACAGCACAGACGGAGAACGATGAGTGCAGGGAGATCTTCCATTCTCCTTCAAAAATAGATATCCATCATTTGAGGAATAAATAAATAAATGTGGGGTGTTACGCAAATAAACGAAACAAACAAAATATTTGGGGGGCGGGGGTGGTCGCTCTTTCTTTTTGTTTTGGTCCGAGTGACGTTATATTATGGTCTCTCCCTGATTCAGAATCATTATTGCCGAATCGCTTCGTTTTGACCAAGTAAAAGTCTTTTCATATGGATTTTTCTAAACTTCTACGGAAAAATGAATGGGGAGTGAAATGCCTATGGTTGTATGTCGAAACGGCTCAAATGGAAACTGAACAGATAAGAGAAGAGAGCTGATTGGTGGTTTTGAGATGATCAGCTAAACCAAAGTGTCTAGAATATGAACAGCCATGTCTCATTTAGGTCCAGGTATGAAAATGAGAGTTTGATGAAAATACGACATGTTGGATATGTGGTGGAAGTCTGCATTCTACCAAGCAGTTATATCTCGCTGTAACTGAATTTAAATGTGAGGAATAGAGAAACAGAAAGTACAGAGAGAAACTGGCCGTGAGAGGATATGTCCTCAAATACATAGAGGAGCATAATTACATCATATGGATGAAAGATGAGAGCTGTCAACACTTTGCAGGCAGGATGGAGACAGACAGACAGACAGACAGACAGACAGACAGACAGACAGACACACAGACAGACAGACAGACAGACAGACAGTCAGACAGACAGTCAGACAGACAGACAGTCAGACAGACAGACAGACAGACAGACAGACAGTCAGACAGACAGACAGACAGACAGACAGTCAGACAGACAGACAGTCAGACAGACAGTCAGACAGACACACAGACGGACGGACAGACAGACAGACAGACGGACAGACAGTCGGACAGACAGTCGGACAGACAGACAGACAGACAGACAGTCGGATAGACAGACAGACAGTCAGACAGTCAGACAGACAGACAGACAGACAGACAGACAGACAGTCGGATAGACAGACAGACGGACAGACAGACAGACAGACAGACAGACAGTCGGATAGACAGACAGACAGTCAGACAGACAGACAGACAGACAGACAGTCAGATAGACAGACAGACAGACAGACAGTCAGACAGACAGACAGACAGTCAGACAGACAGACAGTCAGACAGACAGACAGACAGACAGTCAGACAGACAGACAGACAGACAGTCAGATAGACAGACAGACAGACAGACAGACAGACAGACAGACAGACAGACAGTCAGACAGACAGACAGTCAGACAGACAGACAGACAGACAGACAGACAGACAGACAGTCAGACAGACAGACAGACAGACAGTCAGATAGACAGACAGACAGTCAGATAATAATATTTATATATTTATATCTATATTTATTTATTTATTTATTGTAATTCTCTGGCGGACCACCAGGCGGAGCCCCGCGGTTTGGGAACCAATGCTTTGTTTAGATTCAACTATAGCTTTAATGGAATCAGTCTTAATCAGCTAAATACTTTATTGATCCTTGGCAGGAAATGAATATGTCACATGATGCAGCTATTCAAGAGTCAGGACAACAACAGGAGACAAAAACTGACAATGGAACATGTAGCTAATACCAGAAAAATAAGTTACTAAGAGTACTTATAGGAGGAATCAGCGTGACGTCACTTGCCACCCAGAATTTCGGAACCCCGCGGCAGTTATTCGTATGAGATGTGCCAAACAAGCGTTAATATCTCAAAAACTATACATCACATCGCTTATATTTTGACATTCTGAGTGAGAGCAGAATTAGCTCAAGGGTTTGATGTATAATATATGCATGTCGTGTTAAAGTTGTGTGAACTGTCGCAGTTTGTAAAATGTAAACAGAGTCCGCCGAGCTAGAGTCAAACACTCAAGCCTCCCAAAGCTCACGCTCCATAGGGTGCCATTGCCACCCAGTGACGCGGTTTGTTACCAAAATGCTGCTCGGCTGATCCCTCATATAGAATGTACTAGGGCAATAATATATATATATGGATGATAGCGCACCTTCTTCAGATTTAAAATGCATATATTCATATTGTGGCGACCCAGAGTTTGACATGTCGGTGGCGATTACGACGTTACGTAAAGGCAGCGGACCAGCCAGGGTTTAGGGAACTTCCGGTCTCGGGTGGGTGAGGGAGTCTGAGATTACGAGGAAGCGGACAGGACGTGTGTGTAGCTAGGAGCTGTGTGTGTGTAGCTAGAAGCTATGAGTGTGAACCAGAAATAAAGACTGTACCAAGTATTGCCTCTTCTCCTCCTCACTTAATGATCCCGGGAGCGGATTATTACATTGGTGTACAGAAGTGTTAACTACGAACTTTGCCGCTCGCCTCGTGCGGTAACATCAAAAAAAGAGGAACGGAGAGACGGACTGTTGCTGCTCGTCGCGGAGGTTCCAGCCAGCTGCAAGCTAATCGGGCTGGATTTCCCTCAAGTAGGCCGGCTTGAGTGCTACAGTTGGCGTGTGAGAAGGGGCAAGGAGGAGCGGAGAAGAAGTGATAATTAACGCCTTGGAGGATCGGCCAGGCGTGGGCGGCTAGCTGTGTCTGCTAGCTGCTGAAAGGTTAGCTGTGTCTGCTAAACTGCTGCAAGGCTAGCTGTGCGTGCTAGCTGGAGGCTAGCTGGTGTGCTAGCTGGGGGTTAGCTGGTGTGCTAACTGCTACAAACACCACGTGGAATGGCACACGTTGGTGGACCCTCGTCGTTGGACGGGGGGAGGGAGGAGCTACCGACTCCGGAGTTCAGCGCGGTACTGGCTGGCATGGAGACACGCCTGAAGCAGGAGTTCAGCGCGGTGCTTGCCGGCGTGGAGGCCCGCTTGATGCAGGAGATCAGACGGCTGTTGGAAGCAACGCCTGTCTGGGCAGAGGAGCTTATGAAACGGCTGCAGGAGGACACGCAGCACAGAGAAAAGCGGACGGAGGAGCCGCAGAGACTGTGTTGGACTTGTGGAGCACAGGGTCATCTGGCGAGGTGGTGTCACAGCAGTCATTCGGGGCAAACCAGGTACGTGGAGCAACGGTACTGGGGGCGCCCGGGTGTCTGTTGGTCGTGCGGGACGTTTGGACATCTGGCCAGGGAGTGTCCGGAGGCTGTCAGAGGACAGAGGACAGCGAGAGAGGAGAGATGCGCAGGCGGCTGGCAGGTGAGACTCTGTTGGTCGTGTAAGAAGCCTGGACATTTGGCCAGGAACTGCACTGAGTCTGTGGAGGACGAAGGAGGGACACAGGCTGAAGAGAACGTTATTAGAGTCAGGGGACTGACGATTGTGTCTCCAGAGGAGAATGTGTGCAGCCGGGGGGAAGAGAGCGCTGTTACAGTCGGGAGAGCAACGCTCCTGTCTCCGGGTGAGCGAGAGGGGTCAACGCCGGAGGAACCAGCCCAACCTGACTGCTCCACATCCCCCATGGTCGCTGTGCAGGAAGCCCAGGTGGAGGTCGCTACCGGTGGTGTTCTCCCTGCTGTCCTGAACACGCCGCCCTCCGGGGGAGGGGGACGGGAGGACGAGCGCGTGCAAGAGGTGGAGGAAGAGGAGTACTGTGTAGACGTGGACCTGACGGACAACGACGTGACCATCATGGATGTCGACGTGGATGAGTGGAACTACAGGCAGGAGGAGGACGCTGACATCGGTCCGGTGCTCGCGTGGGTGGCGGCCGGACGCCGGCCCCCTGTCGAGGAGATTCGCATGTGTTCCGGGGCCACGAGGGGACTGTGGGAGATGTTTACCGACCTGCGTCTGGATGTAGATGGGATTTTGGAGAAGAAAGGGGGGGGAGGAAAAAGGGGGTTCCAGGCGATTGTACCCAGCTACCTGCGGGGATTGGTGCTACGGTGGGCACATAGGACCCCCAGATCCAGTCCCCCCGGATCCGGTCATTTCGGAGCTGAAGAGACACTCCGCCGTGTTCGGACATTTGGCTACTGGGGCGAACACAGGGGGGACATGCGGAGCTACTGCAGGGCGTGTGATGACTGTAGGGCACAGAGGGGGGACCGAAGAGAGTCACCCTGCGAAGGACTAACCCCACTGGGGGTTGGGAGGGACTAGAGGGCTTCAGATGGGACAGAAGCTTTGAAAGGGGGGATGGAAATGGTGGTGGTTTAAATGAATGGAAATGTGTGTAGAATTTAAATGAATGGGAAAAGAGAAACAAAATAATTGAAATGTGAGTGAAAATGAGTGTAAAAGGAAAGGGGGAAAATGTCAATGATGTAGATGATGGTGTGTGGAAATAAGACAAGACTGTTTGGGGGGAAATTTAATGTCTGTGGGGGTTATTGGGAAAAAGTGTTGATGTGTTAGTGTGTTTTGGTACAGGGGGATATGTGTGGGTTGTGGGTGCCCACGTGGGAGCGGGCCTAAGAAGGGAGAGGGTAATGTGGCGACCCAGAGTTTGACATGTCGGTGGCGATTACGACGTTACGTAAAGGCAGCGGACCAGCCAGGGTTTAGGGAACTTCCGGTCTCGGGTGGGTGAGGGAGTCTGAGATTACGAGGAAGCGGACAGGACGTGTGTGTAGCTAGGAGCTGTGTGTGTAGCTAGAAGCTATGAGTGTGAACCAGAAATAAAGACTGTACCAAGTATTGCCTCTTCTCCTCCTCACTTAATGATCCCGGGAGCGGATTATTACAATATACTCAATATTAATGCTTTATTAGGGCGGACTAAATGGGCAAAGAAATTGCTAATTAGCGGCTAAAATCAGTGAACACAGGTTCAGCATCATGCAGAGCTCCATTCGTTTGCTACTGATGGAAGACACCTGAGTTTGAGGAGCACAGTTGAGGAGGTGAGTTGGAATCAGCCACTGGAAGTAGACTATATGAAAACCCTCTCTGGGCAGATGCTGCATGCCAACTCTGTGAGCGAGGCCTGGCTAAAAGGGCCGTCGCACAGAGACAAGTATTCCATGTCTGTTGTTTTTCAGAAGTGGAGGTTGCCCCTACAGAGGAACTCTGGACAGAGTTTTGCTCAGGGGATATTTTAAATCAGACATGTTTTACTTCTACCTCAATAGATGTTTCCAGCAGTAGCCTACTTTTATAGAATATCAAAAGCAAAAAATCACAACTGGTAATGGAGTAGGATATTGTAGGCTAGTCTTTCCACTGCAGTAGATCATTCTTTCTCTCTCTTGTTCACTATTGACTGCTCCCCCCCCCCCAACTCCTCCCCACCCAGCCAGCCATGCGTATCGACCCCTCTCCCCCAGTAACAGGCCCCATGCCTGGGGTCAGCAACCCGCCGAAGCCCCCTGCCTTGCTGTGGGACCCCCGGGGGGGTCGAGGGGAGGACAGGAGTCATGGAGTCACACACACACGTTATCCTCTGCCCTCCACCCAGCCCCAGGAGGGAGCAGGGGCCAGACCCAACTCACACTGATGCACATCTAATGGTGTTCACAAAGCAACACAATTCCAATGCAAATTAATTAGATCAAGTTGAAATGAAAAATGACTTATTGACTTATTGTAATTCACATCCCTGCTCATACAGTGCACCTACCGTATTTCACAATGTATGCCGGGCATGCGGGTAGTGTAGCAATCGATTCCCTGCCTACCAACACGAGGGGTCGCAGGTTCGCGCCCCCCGTGCGTGTTACCCTCCGGCTCGGTCGGGCATCCATACAGGCACAATTGGCTGTGTCTGCGGGTGGGAAGCCGGAATGAGGGCATGTGTCCCGGTCACTGCACTAGCGCCTCCTCTGGTCGGTCAGGGTGCCTGTTCAGGGAGGGAGGGAACTGGTGGGAATAGTGTGATCCTCCCACGTGCGCCGTCCTGCCGGGGGGAAGCTCCCCGCCGTCAGGTGAAAAGAAGCGGCTGGCAACTGCACATGTATCGGAGGAAGCATGTGTGTGTCTACGGCTCTCCCCAGATCGGCAGAGGGGACAGCAGAAGGAATTGGCCAAGTACAATTGGGGAGAAAAAGGGGGGGAAGGGGGGGGGGGGGGGGGGGGTGATCTGGAGTGGGGGATTTTTTTTACAGCATGACAATAAAAATCATAAAAAGTCAAATTTCTTTGGTTTTTCGCATCAAAAGGCAACCATGCCGAGTTCATTCATAACGATATCTAGTGTGCTGACGTCAGGTAGTACTATCAAATTTCAACCCAATTTCAACCAATCATATCATGACTTTTCTAGCCCATAAATGTTAATATACTTGTTAATACTTGTTAAAGGAACACTCCGCCCATTTTCAACCAGCTTTGTATCATTAGAACATCAGTAGTATATCAGAAAACTGTAAACGGTTTTGAAGTCTGTCATTTAATTTGACAGTTATTGAGTGTTAAAGTGTGGACCAGTGACATCACTGGTCCACACTAACTCAAATTAATAACTCATTAACTCAAATCAACTCTCAATAACTGTCAAACTATTCATCATTCATCTAGTTTGACAGTTATTGAGAGTTGATTTTAGTTAATGAGTTATTAATTTGAGTTAGTGTGGACCAGTGATGTCACTGGTCCACACTTTAACACTCAATGACTGTCAAATTAAATGACAGACTTCAAAACAGTTTACAGTTTTCTGATATACTACTGATGTTCTAATGATACAAAGCTGGTTGAAAATGGGCAGAGTGTTCCTTTAATATACTTATATATATACTATACTAGAGTCTCTCCTGCGCTGGTACAACGTGAAATGGATATAGTCTGGCAAGTGAGACTAGAGTAAAAAAGATGATAACCTGTCCAGTGACCGGCCGCCATACTAGAACAAATCTGAACAGAGTCAGTGTGACATCATCCAGTGGTTTTTGGACTCCCATTTTGAAGCCTGTGTGTGGCTGTCGCCATCTTGGTGAGCTGAGCGATCACTGGACAGACGACCTGTCAATCACGCCCAAAACACAATCCTTTTAATCATCAATTTGATTGATTGATTTGACTCTAAATGGGTGAGTTATATAAACATTAACCCCCATACAGCTGTTATGAAAGGTGAAATGAGCTATATAGACAAAAAAAAAAACGTGTTTTGAACCAGGCTGTAAACATGATTAATCCTCTTGTAAAAACGGGCATTGTAACATGGGGGTCTAATGGGGATTGACTCACTTTTGGAGCCAGCCTCAAGTGGCCATTTGAGGAACTACACATTTTAGTGTAACTTCCTGATCTGTACAGTGCAAGCCCAAGCTTGCCGCCTAGTGTCTCTATGCTCGAGACACTGAAAGCATAGAGAGGGATGTGGACGTTTTACATTGTTCACAGTCACAGTATTTAGTATCTTTTTTCTATGTTTTTTTGTTTGTGTGCTTGCTTTTCTGATGAATTCCTACCATGGAGGCCAATAATGCATATTGAACTGATTTGATAGAGGGAGAAAAAGGATAGAGAGAGAGAGAGAGAGAGGCTGACTGGAGTGTGTAATGGGGAAGCATTGATTATGGCTGATAACTCTAGCTCTTTGATGTGGATAATGTAGTCTCTCTCTTCCTGCCTGGCCACTGCCTTTACACTCTAAAACCCCCGGGCCTCAGAGGATATTGGGTTTACAGAGAGAGAGGGGAGAGAGAGAGGGAGGGAGGGAGAGGGACAGAGATAGTGCATAATGCTTGTATGTAACAGAGTAAACGTGTGTACTGTATGAGTGTGTGAGAGAGAGAGAGAGAGTGTGTGTGTGTGTGTGTGTGTGTGTGTGTGTGTGTGTGTGTGTGTGTGTGTGTGTGTGTGTGTGTGTGTGTGTGTGTGTGTGTGTGAGATGTAATGGAGCGAGACAGTTTGTGTGTGAGAAATGAAATGTGTGCACATTCAAACGTGTCGTGTCGTGTAAGAGAAAAAGTCTACATGTGTGAGAGGAGAGAAAGTAACAGAGATGTGTGATTGTGATGATCATCAACAACAACAACAACAACAATAATAATAATTGATTGATTGATATCTTTATTGATTCAATAAATACATACAAGTGGAGTGAGTGTATGTGTGCATGTGTGAGCGCGTGTGTGCGCGGGCCACATAAACAAACAAATATTAAGCAACACTACTCAACATCGATTCGATTCGAGATCAGTCATTCAATGACTGATCAGTCATTGGATGACTGATTATACAGCAACAAAAATACTTCAATCAATAAATAAAAAGAGAGACCAGCTCATAAAATAAACCAAGAACCTACCAGGGGTTCAAATGCTGCAAGCATACAGGAGACATACTGAATAAAATAGACTCTCGACAGCATTGTGCAGCTGTCTTTGTAGACCTATCAAAAGCCTTCGATGCCGTGGAATTCATAGGCGATTGTGCAACCCCTAGTGGCCAGATGATTTTTTATTTTATGTTGACATATGAATGAGGGCTAGGGGCTGCATACAGAGTTGGACATGGTTGTTTGTCCGTTGCACTCTAGGGGAGAGCAGAGCAAGGAAGTAACCATTCTACACTAAAACATATATTAGTGTGAGGGTACTGTATATATACCACTCTCATAACATGTGTGTATCACTTAGGGTGTGGAGTCATAGTCTATTTTTTTATTTGTCTTTATTGAATCTTCCAAAACTGCATGTTTAACTAAGAATAGGCTAATTATTATTTCCTCCCACCACTTATTTAATGTGGTTACTTTACTTTGTGGTCAAAAGTTTGGAAGGAGCAATGCATGCTGGGAGATATGCAAATGTGTTTGTCCAATGGGTCCAATGGAATTGCTCTCTGTCAGAACTTGCTTGGATGTCCTGATGTTGGTTTAGTGGCAAAAGTAAACACAAGTTAATAGCAGCATTCACTATAGACTCTTTAGTGAATACTTTCCACAAAATCATGAACAATGAAGAAAACCAGAAGGAATACAGTTCCACTTTTACCAAATAAACCAAAATTGATGTTCTGAGACAAGTTATATCATATCTACTAGCCTCTTCATTTTGCTCTCAGAGTGCACCAGATTAATGCATTTTAGTTTCAAATATACAAAATGTCTTTGTGATACCCCCCAGTCAGAGTCCTATTAGCTTCGTTGTGGTGCAACCCCTGTTTGGAAAGCCTAGAATCGCCTATGATGCTGCTATGCAGCATGAAACATATTAATAGGAAAAAATAGCGCTGCTTGGTGGACCATTTGCAGGCCGAATTTAGTAGAAGGCCCGGATAACTTGAAATGAATTGACTTACTTACACATCCATGCCGTCTGTAGTGTAACCGCATGCAGCCGAGACGTTGCAAATATTCCAGTTTTCTGATGTTGCAAATATCCCAGTTTTCTCGGTCTCCACACTCCGTACCGCGGCCCGCAACTCAACTCGTGTTGGCTCGTAATCCAATGCAACGACTGTCTGGCTTGTGAACTAACTTACTGCTTGATAAAAAAACTAAATACACATAAGTGGGGAAATATAATATGCTGCTACTGTCGTCAGTGTCGTGTAAATCTATATATTCCTGTCAGCTCATCACAGCAAAGTGGAATTTTGATGTCATCACTTCCTCGTAGTGAACTGGATTCAGCGTTGAGAGACTCGTTCATCATTGGACAATACAATGTCAAACTTACCGATCTATCCAATCAACAACCAATTAGGTTGAATAAATTAATTGTGTGGTATTGATTGGTGAGGGCGGGTTATGCTCCAGCTAAATATGATGTTGTAAAACACATCATTTCACCGTTCCTTGTGAAATGCATGTGTTTTCAACCAATAATATTTAGCATGAGCTAAGTACTCCAGATGAAGTACTCTCTACTGTGTCTCTAAAACCAGCAGGTGGCAGTGTTTCTTCATTTGTCAGCACCTGCGGCCACTGAGCTTCTCTTTCAGCCAGCAGCATTCAGCAGCTCAAGAGAAGAGGAGAGAAATCCTTCCATTGACCTTTTTTATCAGCAGCCATTTTGCGTCTAAAAGGCAGGAAGTAACAGAGGTGCAAGCAAAACATTAATGAGGGTTTCCAACTTCCAATCCATTTAAGTGTTCCAGTGCTGTTTGGGTTGCACCTGTGTTACTATTGCTCTATTGACATCGTGAAGGGCAATTTTTCTGAAAATGAGCCAATGACACATCCTTTGCATAGATCAGGATCCATTAAACTGAGACCACTGATGCTTTTAATTAAAGCACGTGACAGTAGCAGGCTGGTAGCAGGGCACTGCCAAGGTGGCCTAAAACTGGTTTTATGCTTACGCAAAATCACCAGCGCCGAGGGGTCCCCGCAGCTGGCCGTCCTATCGGCGCAGCTCGGCGGAAGGGGGCGTGTATCTCCTCGAAAATGTGACTCCGCGGCGTCAATGCGGACGTGACATGACCAGCACGAGAGCTGTGATTGGCCGTTGCCTTGGGCTGCGCACATAATCGCTGACGTACTTGTTGTGAGGAATGAGGAAATGCCATTTCCTCATTTAACAGTGCTTGTCCCTCATCTAGCAAAGCTTTCTGCAGGCTCACCGGAATGAGTTTTGAAATAAAGGGACAATAAAATGTCCCCCAACCGACATGATTGAAAGTTCTTGGTAAATGACATGATAACGTCATATGCAATGTACCACAAGCCACCTAGTGTTTTGGACGTGTACCGCAACCAATGCACTCAGTTACGTTCGAGTATGCACAGTCTCGCTGGCAAGCAGCCGCCCTGGAACTACTTTTAAGTAGGGGGTGCTCTAAGGAAGGGACTCTCGGCACTGCCCGCCAGGGCCATATTTAGAGGAATATTTAATTTTAAATTAACATCAGGATTATACTGTTGTGATGTCATTATTCAGTATCTTCTCCTTTTCTCACTCATTTCATGTAAGCACCTGTTCTCCCTTTAGTCGTTTTACACTACAACAGACAGCAACACAGGCAGAATCACTGAAATTATTATTATTATTATTATTATGGAAAACCAGATTATGATGAAAATCAAACACTTTTGAAGAGAGAGCGTATGAAATAAGATTAGAGCTGGGAAGTACAAACTGTTTTTTAATGCATTTTGTTGCTCTTATAAACACAGGACAGCCCAACAAAGCACAAAAAACAACATCCACTTACATACAGAAACACTCAAATGAAATCCTCAAAACTCAAAACCTTTAGCACAGACTGAGCAATTAAATTGTGCCTCATCATGTGCCCATGACACATTGAATCAAAATAAATTAATCAATCAATCAATGTAAATTTCAATTCAATTCAATTTCAATTTATTTGTTCAAAAGGGGACAGTGTACATTAATGAACATTTTAGCAAAATGTAAA
>NW_028151719.1:0-10000 GCF_964638095.1 Poromitra crassiceps | reverse complement strand
AAGAAAATCATGTGACAGGTAGCCATTCTTACAGCAAATAGAAATGCACTTCAGAGAACGTAGATTAATTTATTCTTGTGGGGTTGTTATGAGTTGGCAGTGCAGGGGCATGTCTAGTGCCCATCAATATAAAACCTGTGCCCACCCAGACCCATCAATATAAAACCTGTGCCCGCCCAGACCCGTCAATATAAAACCTGTGCCCGCACAGACCCGTCAATATAAAACCTGTGCCCGCCCAGACCCGTTAATATAAAACCTGTGCCCGCACAGACCCGTCAATATAAAACCTGTGCCCGCACAGACCCGTCAATATAAAACCTGTGCCCGCACAGACCCGTCAATATAAAACCTGTGCCCGCACAGACCCGTCAATATAAAACCCATGCCCGCACAGACCCATCAATATAAAACCTGTGCCCACCCAGACCCATCAATATAAAACCCGTGCCCGCACAGACCCGTCAATATAAAACCTGTGCCCACCCAGACCCGTCAATATAAAACCTGTGCCCGCCCAGACCCATCAATATAAAACCCGTGCCCGCACATACCCATCAATATAAAACCTGTGCCCACCCAGACCCGTCAATATAAAACCTGTGCCCGCCCAGACCCATCAATATAAAACCTGTGCCCGCACAGACCCGTCAATATAAAACCTGTGCCCGCCCAGACCCGTCAATATAAAACCTGTGCCCGCACAGACCCGTCAATATAAAACCTGTGCCCGCCCAGACCCGTCACTATAAAACATTTACGTTTACATAAACGTTTATGTTGTGCAGTCTGTAGCATCAAACAATGCAGTATGCACGCTTGAAACATGTTGCTTATAGAGAAACAAAGCGTAAAACAACTGTTTGACAGGGGGTAAAAGTAGCCTACTCCTCTCGCTCTGTCTGGCTGACTGACCTCCGCCAACAGCACACACACTGCCCACGTCATGCACCAGAGATTACCGTAAGTGACTGTGAATTCAGCCTGAGCACAACACAAAAACATACAGTACATGGCTCTAGTCTACTGTACGTTTGTCAGGCATGCTGTGAGACTGGTGGATTTACGTGCGGATAGTTGATGGCCAAGACAAACTTGGTAACTGAAGTCTCGACAACTAGGAACGCTGAAGCACTTGATAGCTGAGTCTGCAAGGTTCGAATGTTGGGAACTGTTGCAGAGTGTTGTCGCGAGATGAATCTAGTCTATGAACAACTCCAGAGGACCTGCAGAACCGAACCTTTATAGATCCCGAATATGACATCACCTTGTGTTATGACATCACCAGTGAGTGAACTATGACATCACAGTAGGAATGATGACATCATCCTAACAACGTTGTTCCCAAGCACTGCCCGCCCGCGTTTAGTTCATTTTTACCCGTGAATTCATATACGTATTTATATAAGTATTATTTTTTATCCGACCCGTTGCAGGACTCTGCCACCACCCGGTCCCGTCCCCACCTCCAAACCAGGCAGCCACGCCCCACCGCTGCCCAACCCTGCCCACAGGTGAGACCAACACCCACCGCCCATCAGACAGGAGCCCCCAGCTGCTGCCATATTAGATTTATTCATAAGGTCAAGTTTTTTAAATTGTATCACTACAATGAAATGGCTGATATGGGAACTAACATCATCACACATGGATACAAATACGCATGCCAATAGAGCAGGCTCTGAGGCCGCACAGCGTCTGAGCTGCATATGTGACGCAGAGCATGTGAGCTGTGTCTGTGAGCCTGCAGAGCGGGCGATTTCCATAACTGCAGCCATGGTGCATGAGATTTCTAGTTCAAATAGAATAGGGGGAAAATAACACACGAATACTACATTAAAAAAACTGCATGTTTTGTGTTTGGCAAAAACTGAGATTTTCATAAAGGGATCAGCTGTCGCCTCATGCCACCACAAGGGGATGTATGACAGGTACATTCTCATTTAATAAACATCTGAAAGTGTTAGTCTTCAGACTGTGGAAGAAAGTGAAGGGCTCCAATATACTGCCTTCTGGAAAAGTGCAGGGGACATGTCCCCTGTGTCTCTGTGTCCCCCCCTGTAAATGATGTCCTTACCTCTGATGGCTTTGTGCTGTTGTACTTGAAGCTGCGTATAGAGGCCCCTATTAGAGCAGCGTACCTGAGAGAGAGAAGGAGTGTGAATGAGTCTGTCTGCTTTGCTTCAGCACAACCAGAACCAGCATACAACTGACAAGCGGTGTTTAAGATGCCTCATGTCCCACCACAATCACCATGACACAATGTTAAACATAGAGAGTATTAAACTATTTGAAAATTAAATATTTCTGCCGTTAGCTAGCTGTTAGCCGCTACATTTGCTAACTTAAGTGCTCACCAGGCTCAAAACACAGCGATAGTCACTTTTAACCAGTTCGAGTCACGCTCTTTCCATAAAGTCCATCAGCTTTGATATCTGTTGGCTGGTTTGTTGACAATAAGCGATATGGCTTCTAACATGTTTTTCACTGAGATATGACAGGAAACAGTATGGCCGCTATATACAGTACTTCCATTTTATTGCAAAGAGTATACTGAAGACAAGATGAGGTGCCCTTCTGCTTCTTTAGAACAGCGCCTGCAGTCTTATTATGTTGCAGTGACATAAGTGGAACAAACTATAGGCTTTGGTTCTTATCAATCTAAGCTCTTTGGCACAAAAGGTGACATGCGTTGTTACGTGGCGAGCGCATGTACGTTTTCATCGAACATCAAACAGGTAGGAAAACTGACTGGAGTGTGGCTTTAAAGGGAGCGGGGCACTTGCTTTAGCTTGGAGGGTTAGCTCTGTTGACGCCACAGCTTGTCTGGCCAGCGCCCTCTTGTGGTTAAGGAGTGCTCCGTTGCCATGAGCACTCCGGTTCATTTGTGGACATGCAGACAACAAAAACAAAAGACGCCTCCAAGCAGATACACTGTAACAAACTAAATGACACACTGTTGCAAACGACTGCTGACATCTTCAGTGTGGACCCACATCAGAGGAGAGAGAGCGACCTCTGACCCGGAAGCTTCTATAAGGACTCCAGCATCACGCTAATGATCATAAGCTCTGCCCACTTTTTTCAGGATTGTTTCCCCATTTTCTCCCCAATTGTACTTGGCCAATTACCCCCCCTGCTGCCCCGGTCGTTGCTCCACCCTCTACCCTTATTGGGAGAGCGGTAGACTAGCACCATGCTTCCTCCGTCACATGTGCAATTGCCAGCCGCTTCTTTTCACCTGACAGGGGGGAAGCTTCACCGGGAGGACGTCGCATGTGGAAGGACCACGCTATCCCCACCAGTTCCCTTTCACCCCGACCAGGCACTAGTGCAGCCACAGTGACCAGGACACATAGGCTACCCCCAATCCAGCTTCCCACCGGCAGACACCAGCCAATCATGCCTGTATGGACGCCCGACCAAGCCGGAGGTAACACGGGGGTGTGAACCTGCGACCCTCGTGTTGGTAGGCAGGGAATCTACCGCTACACTACCTGGACGCCCAAGCTATGTCCACTTTTGATTGACAGCCACCAATACCATACATTGAGCGATGTGACCATGACAGTAGAAGTTTCTATCATGTATTGTTCTTTAGTTAGTCATGTATGCACGGTTTCTCTGCAGGGCTTAAAATTCACTTTGCAAACTGGGGGGGAATTCCCCCCTTATGTTCTTCAGATAGGGGGGACTTATAGACTGTTTTTCAGTTTTTCAGCTGATACTAAGCGATAATTTCACATTTTTGTATTTAAAAAAGGAAGTTCTTAACCTATAGTTTATGCACACCTGAGTCTAAATTACTATGGCTTTTGTCAATGTGTTTATCTGCAGACTAGGAGCCATAGGCTTTTGGTTCTATATCAAAGCCAATATTTTTTCTATTGAGTGATACACTTAAATAAAACACTCATCATATTATATCAGAAGTTCTTTGTTTTGTGTTCACAATAGTGATGTCAGTTAGATTTGGTTAGGTCAGAGCTCTGGAATATTAGTTAACCTCTTCTAAAGACACATGCGCGATATTTGGTCGCAACAAATATGCTGCTTGACGAGCGGGGCAGGCTACACCGCTGCCTGAGGTAACGTTGAGCTAACAGTCCATCCTCTAAATGTGTCCGACACGGCAACCACTTGTCCGTATTCAGCAAACGTTCGTTCTGCTCTGTCGGCTTAACATTAATGCGGGACTTCTCCTGTACTCTGACAGTCAGAGTAGAGATTACTTTTTTTTATGTTGGTACTTTTTTCCTCATCTTGTTTCATTTTTTGTTAGCACACATTTTTAAAGCAGTAGAAAACCTGCCTGCAGACAAGATCTTTTTCTATTGTATTTACAACATCATAATGTACCAGCTGATTGAAAGTTGACTTTACATTTCATGTAAATGAGAGTGTTTCCATGAACAGGCAGATGGACCTGACCTACAAAAACCGTGGGTGGAGTACCCTCTGGATGAAGTTCCACCTGTCTGCTGCTCAGAAGACATCTGCCAGAACTGCCTCTGCTCACTCACTATACCAGACTCCATTCATTAAACTGTTGATTTTTGATGCTGTCTCCAGTTCTGCTTTTTTGGGTTCAGAAAACTCTTAATTGTGACACTAAGGTCTGAATAGCTCTGCAATGAGTCAATCAGTCTGCCCAGATAAATGCTGAATCCACTCATGATTGATTGATTTATCTACCAATCCGTCCATTCAATGGTCCGTTTAGGTATTTCTAAAATGTTGGCCATTTGAAGCCAGATTTAGAGGAGTATCTCATTTTAAATTAACAATGGGATTTTGATCCTTTTCTCATTAGGGTAAATACTGTATATTGATTTAGAGATAAACATTCAGCGGCGGCCAAAGGTCCCCGGCTAAAAGTTTTCGGTGGTGACTTAAGGTCTGAATAGATCTGCAATGATTCAATCAGTCTGCCCAGATAAAGTGTGCAGAATCCACGCATGATTGATTTATCAATCGGTCTATTTAGCTATTTCTAAAATGTTGGCTATTTGAAGCCAGAATTAGAGGAGTATCTAACTTTAAATTATCATTGGGATTAGACTGTTGTGATGTCATTATTCGCTTTTAACCATTAATATTTTGCTCCTTTTCTCATTAGGGTAAATACTTTTATTTATTTAGAGATAAAATTTTGCCGCGACCAAAGGTCCCCAGGTAAAAGATTTTGGTGGTGACTTAAGGTCTGAATAGATCTGCAATGAGTCAATCAGTCCGCCCAGATAAAGTGTGCTGAATCCACTCATGATTGAGTCAATGGCCCAATCCCAATTATTTTCTTAACCCTCAATCTTAACCCTCAAGCTCAACCCTCAATCTTAGTAGCCCTCAAAACTAAGTGTTAAGGGCTATCTTGCGACTTTAAAATGGGACAGCCCTTAAAGGCAGATACGTCTTCAGACTGTGGGGGGCAGCAATATGCCAAAGCTCCGGATCCAGTCTGTCAATTCAAAAGAAGAGGAAAAAAGCACCCCTACAAATATTTCCTTGATAATATAGATGTAGAAATTACGATAACCATTGTATTATCTTAGTTTAAATGTCATTTTATGGATTTCGTTTTGGAGCCTAACACATTTGTTGTTGCTAACTATCGATAGTCAGTAGCCGTGCTGGTCAAGCCTTATTATTATTATTATATTATAACATTGTTAACGTTGTTACGAAATGCCATAATTCTCGGTGGTAATGTCGTTGTTGAGTTGTTTTTATCAAGATACAGCCTACGTGTAATGCAACGCACCACAAAACAAGTGTGGGCTAGAATGACCATGCTTTCCGACGTGAGGGCTGGCTTGACTGCAGTGTTTAACTGCAGTCAAGCCAGCCCTCACGTCGGAAAGCACGGTCATTCTAGCCCCCACTCGTTAGCAACAACATTTGTTGTTAGGATTCCAAAACGGAAATCCATAAAATGACATTAAACTAAGCTAATACAATGGTTATCGTAATTTTTACATCTCTATTAACAAGGAAATACTTAACTTTGTAGGGCTACTTTTTTCCTCCTTTCGCCGCCATCTTCCATCTGAATGGATCTAGCTGATGACACGCAAGGGATTCTGGGATCGCACTCACCACCAAGTGTGGTCGTGGAAAATCTCAAAACTGAGGGCCGTAGAGCCCTCAAACTCGACCCTTAACTTAACAAAGTGAGAATCGGGACAGCACTAGCACTTCGCGGGAGTGCGCATTTTTGAGACTGAGGGTTAAGATTGAGGGTTAAGATAGGAATTGGGATTGGACCATGACTCAATCAATCAGTCCATTTAGCTATTTCTAAAATGTTGGCCATTTGAAGCCAGATTTAGAGGGATATCTCATTTTAAATTAACATTAGGATTCGACCGTTGTGATGTCATTTTTCAGTTTTAACCATCAATATTTTTCTCATTTTCTCATTAGGGTAAATAGCCTACTGGATATTAATTTAGAGATTTTGGTCATTGTGCTTTTATTGTTATTAGCGTAGTCACTCAATTCTACACTAGCTTCTACACTGCTTCACCCAAAATGTTTTTCACATAAAAAGACTTTATCCAGAATTATTTAAAAAAAAATGCATCTTGACCTGAGACATCAAATGGAATTCAGTGTTTTACTAACTACAGTATAACGTGATAGTGGTGCTAGTGGTAAAAACTAACAGCTCACTGCCATAACAGCTCTGGCTAACATTACAATGCTAACTTTAGCTGCATGGTAGGTACAAGTAGCCAACTAACTTGCTATGCAAACTATGTAATAACTGACAGCATTTCATTTTCCTGTGTTTGAAAAGGGAATTGATGCTCTACTACTGACCGCCATGCATTTTGCTCCCCCCCCCCCATTCTTTCCCCCCAAAAAATCTGAGGAGGAAACTGCCCCCTAAATTTCAATGGGCATGAGACTTCTGCTGGGGTGGGTCTAGTTGAGCGCACTCATATCGGACAAGTGTTAAACACGCAGGCCGACCGAGTAGTGTCAGGAATTCACTGCATGTTTAAAAATGTCTTTAGACACACTCTTACAGGTCTAGCTGCTCACCCATACTACTCAGAATGGGATCAATGGGCACACTCTTAGATGTTTAGTTGTCCACCCATACTACTCAGAGTGTGATCAATAGAAACAAAGTTTTTACAACCTGAGGAAGAGTCCCAGCTGCAGCACATGCAGGATCGTGAATGAGATTGGGTTCAGGCACTTCTCCACTTTGGTCCTTGCCCTATAGCCATGATAGTGGTACATCAGCCAGCTCCAGATGTTAACCAGAACCGAGGAGCCCAGCAGAAAGGCCAGCAGTAGACCCAGGCTGATGTAAGCCTCCTCCTGGTAGAAAGTCACAACTGCCCATACATCCAGCGCTATGTCTAAAAGAAATAACAGCAGACCCCCCAAAAGAAACAGCGTACTCCAGGGACATTTGACAGCCATTTCTGTCTAATCTACCGGTACCTGGCAGTGCTATGCTGTAGTGTAGTGTCCAGCTGTTTACGCCTCTTCCTATCTCTCTCAAACTGTGTGAAAGAGTGAAAACTGAAAGTGATCAAACAGTTGTAGTGTGTTTAAACATGACTCCTCTTTTCGAACTAACCCAGGCTACAATGTGGCCAGCCAGGCTCAGGTTTTGCTTAAATACCCCTGCATCAGTCTGCCTGCCAGACACACCCCCTGCCCATGCTCCAGATTACCATAAAATACTGACAATTCAGTCTGAGTGCAACAGAAAAACATACATGGAGCCAGTCTTCTTCTTTGTGATAAGATTGCCTGATTAAATCAGAAAATCAGGACAATCAGATTGTCTGATTCAATCAGACAATCAGACTGGTTGCAGTGTCTTCCTCTAAATGTCCGGTAGGCTATTATTAAATTATTCATTATTATTTTATGCCTGACAGGACAGGTGTTCATATGCACAATCCTCTGGGCAGGGGCGTTATGCAAGCCAAAATTAAGGGGGCGACATTCTGCGGCGACCAAAGGTCACCTGCTAAAAGTTTACAGTGGTGACCTAAGGTCTGAATAGATCTGCAATGATTCAATCAATCTGCGCAGATAAAGTGTGCTGAATCCACTCATGATTGATTGATTTATCCATCAATCGACTAAAACACACTTTTAATTAGCCTATACTGTTGTGTTTTTAGAGGTACCCTGCCAATAGAGGTAAGAAATTGCGGTTCTTTTAAAGGTTTTAAATTCACAGTGAAAAAGTTTTTAAGAGAGGGCCAGGCGTGTGGCCATTGAGGGCAGAATGGGTGGCCTTATGGCCTGTTGTATTTATGACATTGACTTTTAAATTGACTTTTGTACATGTGTATGTATTGAATTCTATGACTTTTACCTTTTATTATGCTGTATTTTATTATTGTGTATAGATTTAGGACCTTCTGATTTTAATGTGAACTATGTGCGCACAAGCCTTCGTGCGTCCAGGGACGACGGATGCGAATTAGCTTTTAGCTACAATCTGACACTGCACATTTGCTGTGAACTGTCCCTGATTTAAATAAACAATAAAATGAAAATGAAAATGAAAATATTAGAATTAAATCTGCCGAACTATGAGCCCGAAACGGCCCTCTTTACACCGGAGGAGATCCTACCAGTGATCAGTAGCCTACAGAACAACAAGGCAAGTGGCTCTGACGCTGTTGTTTATGAAACCTTAAAGGGCACAAACCAGTGGACATGTGCAGCATTGACGCATATCTTTAATGTGTACCTGATTAACGGAAAAGTCCCTCCATCCTGGAAAGGGGCATTAATCCACAGAATCCCAAAAGAAGGACAATATAGCAGACGATCCGAGTACGTGGAGATTAATTTCTCTTCTGCCAAATTGTTCATGAAATGTATACTCAAGCGCATTCTTCCGTGCTTGATGGAGACAGGTATACTATCTGGAAAGCAAAAAAAATCGCCAGGGTATGAACGAGCAGGGTGTTCGAGTGTTCTGCCTAAAAACAGGTATTGATGATTTTAAACATGAGTCAACTAAATTCTACACAGTGTTTCTGGACTTCCGTGATGCATTTGGCACACTACCCCATAGCAGAAGCGATAGGTGTATCTGGATATAACTGTAAAAGCATTGCCTTCATCTTTGGCAGCCTAGGAAACGTGCACAAGATGTGTGTGTGTGGACTGCAAATAGCTGGTCTGACCAAAATAAGTGCAAAACACCTGATTCAATTCTGTTCTGTGTCCGGGTCATAGTCTTCCGTCCGACCTCTCAATAGAGTTAGACTACCCAAAGATCCGCCCTATTATTTTAATCTCATAAATCCGACCTCCCAAAAATCAGACCGCAGTAAATTAAACAGTTGCGTGGGACTCCAGAGAGAGAGAGAGAGATTGACGCGTTAATTGACGCGGCTCATTTGATGCGCTGCACTGCAGGCATCAGATAGGCTACCAAATACCAACAGCACAGAACCATGAGTATTTGGGGGAAAATGTCACTCATTTATATCACAATGAATGACCAATGAATAAAAAGTTGTTATATCGTAGTTTTGAGCCCCTGCCAGTCAGAGGCTGTTAATATCCTACCTGTCTATCGAGCAGTGTGGGAAAAAAAGGCATTGCTGCTGCGGGAAGCAATCCAGTCTATCCAAACTTTTGCCGATCTCATCAAGACATGATGCAGCTGAGCAGGGGAATATATTTTGGTAGCCCATGTGTTTGTGTTCTCACTTGTACAGACGGGAGCGTACCTATGTTCCCCGGGTCCTATATTCCCCGGGTCCTATGTTCCTAGTTTTTGTGGGACCGGGGAACATAGAAGCCTTCCTAACCTCCCCAGACCCTAACCCAAAACCTAACCTCTCCCACCCCTCACGCCTAAACCTAAGGTCGGCATTGCGGCGTGGTCGGCATAGCGGATAGACACCCCAAATGTTACGGAGAGTGTTAAAAACAGGGAACATAGGACCCGGGGAACATAGGACCCGGGGAACATAGGGATGACCCCGTACAGACAATAGAGTCG
>NW_028151720.1:2500-80041 GCF_964638095.1 Poromitra crassiceps | reverse complement strand
GCGCGGGCCTCTCCGGGCACCGTAAAAAACCTCATTTTCGTAACCCTAACCCTAGATGTGGGTATGGCAATTTGCAATGGTTCGGCAACGAAACTCCTGAGCGAAAAGGGCCCCATACGTTTTCTGCTCCCTTTTGGACCAGGAATCCAACTGCGCCATGCGCGGGCCTCTCCGGGCACCGTAAAAAAACTCATTTTCGTAACCCTAACCCTAGGTGCTAGTCGGGGTTAGACAATTGCTCGGCAACGAAACTCCTGAGCGAAAAGGGCCCCATACGTTTTCTGCTCCCTTTTGGACCAGGAATCCAACTGCGCCATGCGCGGGCCTCTCCGGGCACCGTAAAAAACCTCATTTTCGTAACCCTAACCCTAGATGTGGGTATGGCAATTTGCAATGGTTCGGCAACGAAACTCCTGAGCGAAAAGGGCCCCATACGTTTTCTGCTCCCTTTTGGACCAGGAATCCAACTGCGCCATGCGCGGGCCTCTCCGGGCACCGTAAAAAAACTCATTTTCGTAACCCTAACCCTAGGTGCTAGTCGGGGTTAGACAATTGCTCGGCAACGAAACTCCTGAGCGAAAAGGGCCCCATACGTTTTCTGCTCCCTTTTGGACCAGGAATCCAACTGCGCCATGCGCGGGCCTCTCCGGGCACCGTAAAAAACCTCATTTTCGTAACCCTAACCCTAGATGTGGGTATGGCAATTTGCAATGGTTCGGCAACGAAACTCCTGAGCGAAAAGGGCCCCATACGTTTTCTGCTCCCTTTTGGACCAGGAATCCAACTGCGCCATGCGCGGGCCTCTCCGGGCACCGTAAAAAAACTCATTTTCGTAACCCTAACCCTAGGTGCTAGTCGGGGTTAGACAATTGCTCGGCAACGAAACTCCTGAGCGAAAAGGGCCCCATACGTTTTCTGCTCCCTTTTGGACCAGGAATCCAACTGCGCCATGCGCGGGCCTCTCCGGGCACCGTAAAAAAACTCATTTTCGTAACCCTAACCCTAGGTGCTAGTCGGGGTTAGACAATTGCTCGGCAACGAAACTCCTGAGCGAAAAGGGCCCCATACGTTTTCTGCTCCCTTTTGGACCAGGAATCCAACTGCGCCATGCGCGGGCCTCTCCGGGCACTGTAAAAAACCTCATTTTCGTAACCCTAACCCTAGATGTGGGTATGGCAATTTGCAATGGTTCGGCAACGAAACTCCTGAGCGAAAAGGGCCCCATACGTTTTCTGCTCCCTTTTGGACCAGGAATCCAACTGCGCCATGCGCGGACCTCTCCGGGCACCGTATAGGTGCTAGTCGGGGTTAGACAATTGCCATGCAAAAAGGCCTGGCACATTTGGAGGAATATTGATAGAAAACTACCTGTTATTATTGAACCATTCCACTTCAGACTCATAGTACCTCACCCCGGGGGTTCACCCAGAAACTTTTACAACAAACTGATGTAGCATTTCAGAATAAAAGCCTTCTAACTATTCATATTTCACTGCATCACATGTACATTTGGAGGAATATTGATAGAAAACTACCTGTTATTATTGAACCATTCCACTTCACACTCATAGTACTCCACCCCAGGAACCAGGAATCCAACTGCGCCATGCGCGGGCCTCTCCGGGCACCGTAAAAAACCTCATTTTCGTAACCCTAACCCTAGATGTGGGTATGGCAATTTGCAATGGTTCGGCAACGAAACTCCTGAGCGAAAAGGGCCCCATACGTTTTCTGCTCCCTTTTGGACCAGGAATCCAACTGCGCCATGTGCGGGCCTCTCCGGGCACCGTAAAAAACCTCATTTTCGTAACCCTAACCCTAGATGTGGGTATGGCAATTTGCAATGGTTCGGCAACGAAACTCCTGAGCGAAAAGGGCCCCATACGTTTTCTGCTCCCTTTTGGACCAGGAATCCAACTGCGCCATGCGCGGGCCTCTCCGGGCACCGTAAAAAACCTCATTTTCGTAACCCTAACCCTAGATGTGGGTATGGCAATTTGCAATGGTTCGGCAACGAAACTCCTGAGCGAAAAGGGCCCCATACGTTTTCTGCTCCCTTTTGGACCAGGAATCCAACTGCGCCATGCGCGGGCCTCTCCGGGCACCGTAAAAAAACTCATTTTCGTAACCCTAACCCTAGATGTGGGTATGGCAATTTGCAATGGTTCGGCAACGAAACTCCTGAGCGAAAAGGGCCCCATACGTTTTCTGCTCCCTTTTGGACCAGGAATCCAACTGCGCCATGCGCGGGCCTCTCCGGGCACCGTAAAAAACCTCATTTTCGTAACCCTAACCCTAGATGTGGGTATGGCAATTTGCAATGGTTCGGCAACGAAACTCCTGAGCGAAAAGGGCCCCATACGTTTTCTGCT
The DNA here is from genome assembly GCF_964638095.1 of Poromitra crassiceps. Lineage (NCBI taxonomy): Eukaryota > Metazoa > Chordata > Actinopteri > Beryciformes > Melamphaidae > Poromitra > Poromitra crassiceps. The sequence continues at coordinate 77,669 of NW_028151720.1, read as the reverse complement.
CCCTTTTGGACCAGGAATCCAACTGCGCCATGCGCGGGCCTCTCCGGGCACCGTAAAAAAACTCATTTTCGTAACCCTAACCCTAGATGTGGGTATGGCAATTTGCAATGGTTCGGCAACGAAACTCCTGAGCGAAAAGGGCCCCATACGTTTTCTGCTCCCTTTTGGACCAGGAATCCAACTGCGCCATGCGCGGGCCTCTCCGGGCACCGTAAAAAAACTCATTTTCGTAACCCTAACCCTAGATGTGGGTATGGCAATTTGCAATGGTTCGGCAACGAAACTCCTGAGCGAAAAGGGCCCCATACGTTTTCTGCTCCCTTTTGGACCAGGAATCCAACTGCGCCATGCGCGGGCCTCTCCGGGCACCGTAAAAAAACTCATTTTCGTAACCCTAACCCTAGATGTGGGTATGGCAATTTGCAATGGTTCGGCAACGAAACTCCTGAGCGAAAAGGGCCCCATACGTTTTCTGCTCCCTTTTGGACCAGGAATCCAACTGCGCCATGCGCGGGCCTCTCCGGGCACCGTAAAAAAACTCATTTTCGTAACCCTAACCCTAGGTGCTAGTCGGGGTTAGACAATTGCTCGGCAACGAAACTCCTGAGCGAAAAGGGCCCCATACGTTTTCTGCTCCCTTTTGGACCAGGAATCCAACTGCGCCATGCGCGGGCCTCTCCGGGCACCGTAAAAAAACTCATTTTCGTAACCCTAACCCTAGGTGCTAGTCGGGGTTAGACAATTGCTCGGCAACGAAACTCCTGAGCGAAAAGGGCCCCATACGTTTTCTGCTCCCTTTTGGACCAGGAATCCAACTGCGCCATGCGCGGGCCTCTCCGGGCACCGTAAAAAACCTCATTTTCGTAACCCTAACCCTAGATGTGGGTATGGCAATTTGCAATGGTTCGGCAACGAAACTCCTGAGCGAAAAGGGCCCCATACGTTTTCTGCTCCCTTTTGGACCAGGAATCCAACTGCGCCATGCGCGGGCCTCTCCGGGCACCGTAAAAAAACTCATTTTCGTAACCCTAACCCTAGGTGCTAGTCGGGGTTAGACAATTGCTCGGCAACGAAACTCCTGAGCGAAAAGGGCCCCATACGTTTTCTGCTCCCTTTTGGACCAGGAATCCAACTGCGCCATGCGCGGGCCTCTCCGGGCACCGTAAAAAACCTCATTTTCGTAACCCTAACCCTAGATGTGGGTATGGCAATTTGCAATGGTTCGGCAACGAAACTCCTGAGCGAAAAGGGCCCCATACGTTTTCTGCTCCCTTTTGGACCAGGAATCCAACTGCGCCATGCGCGGGCCTCTCCGGGCACCGTAAAAAAACTCATTTTCGTAACCCTAACCCTAGGTGCTAGTCGGGGTTAGACAATTGCTCGGCAACGAAACTCCTGAGCGAAAAGGGCCCCATACGTTTTCTGCTCCCTTTTGGACCAGGAATCCAACTGCGCCATGCGCGGGCCTCTCCGGGCACCGTAAAAAACCTCATTTTCGTAACCCTAACCCTAGATGTGGGTATGGCAATTTGCAATGGTTCGGCAACGAAACTCCTGAGCGAAAAGGGCCCCATACGTTTTCTGCTCCCTTTTGGACCAGGAATCCAACTGCGCCATGCGCGGGCCTCTCCGGGCACCGTAAAAAAACTCATTTTCGTAACCCTAACCCTAGGTGCTAGTCGGGGTTAGACAATTGCTCGGCAACGAAACTCCTGAGCGAAAAGGGCCCCATACGTTTTCTGCTCCCTTTTGGACCAGGAATCCAACTGCGCCATGCGCGGGCCTCTCCGGGCACCGTAAAAAAACTCATTTTCGTAACCCTAACCCTAGGTGCTAGTCGGGGTTAGACAATTGCTCGGCAACGAAACTCCTGAGCGAAAAGGGCCCCATACGTTTTCTGCTCCCTTTTGGACCAGGAATCCAACTGCGCCATGCGCGGGCCTCTCCGGGCACTGTAAAAAACCTCATTTTCGTAACCCTAACCCTAGATGTGGGTATGGCAATTTGCAATGGTTCGGCAACGAAACTCCTGAGCGAAAAGGGCCCCATACGTTTTCTGCTCCCTTTTGGACCAGGAATCCAACTGCGCCATGCGCGGACCTCTCCGGGCACCGTATAGGTGCTAGTCGGGGTTAGACAATTGCCATGCAAAAAGGCCTGGCACATTTGGAGGAATATTGATAGAAAACTACCTGTTATTATTGAACCATTCCACTTCAGACTCATAGTACCTCACCCCGGGGGTTCACCCAGAAACTTTTACAACAAACTGATGTAGCATTTCAGAATAAAAGCCTTCTAACTATTCATATTTCACTGCATCACATGTACATTTGGAGGAATATTGATAGAAAACTACCTGTTATTATTGAACCATTCCACTTCACACTCATAGTACTCCACCCCAGGAACCAGGAATCCAACTGCGCCATGCGCGGGCCTCTCCGGGCACCGTAAAAAACCTCATTTTCGTAACCCTAACCCTAGATGTGGGTATGGCAATTTGCAATGGTTCGGCAACGAAACTCCTGAGCGAAAAGGGCCCCATACGTTTTCTGCTCCCTTTTGGACCAGGAATCCAACTGCGCCATGTGCGGGCCTCTCCGGGCACCGTAAAAAACCTCATTTTCGTAACCCTAACCCTAGATGTGGGTATGGCAATTTGCAATGGTTCGGCAACGAAACTCCTGAGCGAAAAGGGCCCCATACGTTTTCTGCTCCCTTTTGGACCAGGAATCCAACTGCGCCATGCGCGGGCCTCTCCGGGCACCGTAAAAAACCTCATTTTCGTAACCCTAACCCTAGATGTGGGTATGGCAATTTGCAATGGTTCGGCAACGAAACTCCTGAGCGAAAAGGGCCCCATACGTTTTCTGCTCCCTTTTGGACCAGGAATCCAACTGCGCCATGCGCGGGCCTCTCCGGGCACCGTAAAAAAACTCATTTTCGTAACCCTAACCCTAGATGTGGGTATGGCAATTTGCAATGGTTCGGCAACGAAACTCCTGAGCGAAAAGGGCCCCATACGTTTTCTGCTCCCTTTTGGACCAGGAATCCAACTGCGCCATGCGCGGGCCTCTCCGGGCACCGTAAAAAACCTCATTTTCGTAACCCTAACCCTAGATGTGGGTATGGCAATTTGCAATGGTTCGGCAACGAAACTCCTGAGCGAAAAGGGCCCCATACGTTTTCTGCTCCCTTTTGGACCAGGAATCCAACTGCGCCATGCGCGGGCCTCTCCGGGCACCGTAAAAAAACTCATTTTCGTAACCCTAACCCTAGATGTGGGTATGGCAATTTGCAATGGTTCGGCAACGAAACTCCTGAGCGAAAAGGGCCCCATACGTTTTCTGCTCCCTTTTGGACCAGGAATCCAACTGCGCCATGCGCGGGCCTCTCCGGGCACCGTAAAAAAACTCATTTTCGTAACCCTAACCCTAGGTGCTAGTCGGGGTTAGACAATTGCTCGGCAACGAAACTCCTGAGCGAAAAGGGCCCCATACGTTTTCTGCTCCCTTTTGGACCAGGAATCCAACTGCGCCATGCGCGGGCCTCTCCGGGCACCGTAAAAAACCTCATTTTCGTAACCCTAACCCTAGATGTGGGTATGGCAATTTGCAATGGTTCGGCAACGAAACTCCTGAGCGAAAAGGGCCCCATACGTTTTCTGCTCCCTTTTGGACCAGGAATCCAACTGCGCCATGCGCGGGCCTCTCCGGGCACCGTAAAAAAAACTCATTTTCGTAACCCTAACCCTAGGTGCTAGTCGGGGTTAGACAATTGCTCGGCAACGAAACTCCTGAGCGAAAAGGGCCCCATACGTTTTCTGCTCCCTTTTGGACCAGGAATCCAACTGCGCCATGTGCGGGCCTCTCCGGGCACCGTAAAAAACCTCATTTTCGTAACCCTAACCCTAGGTGCTAGTCGGGGTTAGACAATTGCTCGGCAACGAAACTCCTGAGCGAAAAGGGCCCCATACGTTTTCTGCTCCCTTTTGGACCAGGAATCCAACTGCGCCATGCGCGGGCCTCTCCGGGCACCGTAAAAAAACTCATTTTCGTAACCCTAACCCTAGGTGCTAGTCGGGGTTAGACAATTGCTCGGCAACGAAACTCCTGAGCGAAAAGGGCCCCATACGTTTTCTGCTCCCTTTTGGACCAGGAATCCAACTGCGCCATGCGCGGGCCTCTCCGGGCACCGTAAAAAAACTCATTTTCGTAACCCTAACCCTAGATGTGGGTATGGCAATTTGCAATGGTTCGGCAACGAAACTCCTGAGCGAAAAGGGCCCCATACGTTTTCTGCTCCCTTTTGGACCAGGAATCCAACTGCGCCATGCGCGGGCCTCTCCGGGCACCGTAAAAAACCTCATTTTCGTAACCCTAACCCTAGATGTGGGTATGGCAATTTGCAATGGTTCGGCAACGAAACTCCTGAGCGAAAAGGGCCCCATACGTTTTCTGCTCCCTTTTGGACCAGGAATCCAACTGCGCCATGCGCGGGCCTCTCCGGGCACCGTAAAAAACCTCATTTTCGTAACCCTAACCCTAGATGTGGGTATGGCAATTTGCAATGGTTCGGCAACGAAACTCCTGAGCGAAAAGGGCCCCATACGTTTTCTGCTCCCTTTTGGACCAGGAATCCAACTGCGCCATGCGCGGGCCTCTCCGGGCACCGTAAAAAAACTCATTTTCGTAACCCTAACCCTAGGTGCTAGTCGGGGTTAGACAATTGCTCGGCAACGAAACTCCTGAGCGAAAAGGGCCCCATACGTTTTCTGCTCCCTTTTGGACCAGGAATCCAACTGCGCCATGCGCGGGCCTCTCCGGGCACCGTAAAAAAACTCATTTTCGTAACCCTAACCCTAGGTGCTAGTCGGGGTTAGACAATTGCTCGGCAACGAAACTCCTGAGCGAAAAGGGCCCCATACGTTTTCTGCTCCCTTTTGGACCAGGAATCCAACTGCGCCATGTGCGGGCCTCTCCGGGCACCGTAAAAAACCTCATTTTCGTAACCCTAACCCTAGATGTGGGTATGGCAATTTGCAATGGTTCGGCAACGAAACTCCTGAGCGAAAAGGGCCCCATACGTTTTCTGCTCCCTTTTGGACCAGGAATCCAACTGCGCCATGCGCGGGCCTCTCCGGGCACCGTAAAAAACCTCATTTTCGTAACCCTAACCCTAGATGTGGGTATGGCAATTTGCAATGGTTCGGCAACGAAACTCCTGAGCGAAAAGGGCCCCATACGTTTTCTGCTCCCTTTTGGACCAGGAATCCAACTGCGCCATGCGCGGGCCTCTCCGGGCACCGTAAAAAAACTCATTTTCGTAACCCTAACCCTAGATGTGGGTATGGCAATTTGCAATGGTTCGGCAACGAAACTCCTGAGCGAAAAGGGCCCCATACGTTTTCTGCTCCCTTTTGGACCAGGAATCCAACTGCGCCATGCGCGGGCCTCTCCGGGCACCGTAAAAAACCTCATTTTCGTAACCCTAACCCTAGATGTGGGTATGGCAATTTGCAATGGTTCGGCAACGAAACTCCTGAGCGAAAAGGGCCCCATACGTTTTCTGCTCCCTTTTGGACCAGGAATCCAACTGCGCCATGCGCGGGCCTCTCCGGGCACCGTAAAAAAACTCATTTTCGTAACCCTAACCCTAGATGTGGGTATGGCAATTTGCAATGGTTCGGCAACGAAACTCCTGAGCGAAAAGGGCCCCATACGTTTTCTGCTCCCTTTTGGACCAGGAATCCAACTGCGCCATGCGCGGGCCTCTCCGGGCACCGTAAAAAAACTCATTTTCGTAACCCTAACCCTAGGTGCTAGTCGGGGTTAGACAATTGCTCGGCAACGAAACTCCTGAGCGAAAAGGGCCCCATACGTTTTCTGCTCCCTTTTGGACCAGGAATCCAACTGCGCCATGCGCGGGCCTCTCCGGGCACCGTAAAAAAACTCATTTTCGTAACCCTAACCCTAGGTGCTAGTCGGGGTTAGAAAATTGCTCGGCAACGAAACTCCTGAGCGAAAAGGGCCCCATACGTTTTCTGCTCCCTTTTGGACCAGGAATCCAACTGCGCCATGCGCGGGCCTCTCCGGGCACCGTAAAAAACCTCATTTTCATAACCCTAACCCTAGATGTGGGTATGGCAATTTGCAATGGTTCGGCAACGAAACTCCTGAGCGAAAAGGGCCCCATACGTTTTCTGCTCCCTTTTGGACCAGGAATCCAACTGCGCCATGCGCGGACCTCTCCGGGCACCGTATAGGTGCTAGTCGGGGTTAGACAATTGCCATGCAAAAAGGCCTGGCACATTTGGAGGAATATTGATAGAAAACTACCTGTTATTATTGAACCATTCCACTTCAGACTCATAGTACCTCACCCCGGGGGTTCACCCAGAAACTTTTACAACAAACTGATGTAGCATTTCAGAATAAAAGCCTTCTAACTATTCATATTTCACTGCATCACATGTACATTTGGAGGAATATTGATAGAAAACTACCTGTTATTATTGAACCATTCCACTTCACACTCATAGTACTCCACCCCAGGAACCAGGAATCCAACTGCGCCATGCGCGGGCCTCTCCGGGCACCGTAAAAAACCTCATTTTCGTAACCCTAACCCTAGATGTGGGTATGGCAATTAGCAATGGTTCGGCAACGAAACTCCTGAGCGAAAAGGGCCCCATACGTTTTCTGCTCCCTTTTGGACCAGGAATCCAACTGCGCCATGTGCGGGCCTCTCCGGGCACCGTAAAAAACCTCATTTTCGTAACCCTAACCCTAGGTGCTAGTCGGGGTTAGACAATTGCTCGGCAACGAAACTCCTGAGCGAAAAGGGCCCCATACGTTTTCTGCTCCCTTTTGGACCAGGAATCCAACTGCGCCATGCGCGGGCCTCTCCGGGCACCGTAAAAAAACTCATTTTCGTAACCCTAACCCTAGGTGCTAGTCGGGGTTAGACAATTGCTCGGCAACGAAACTCCTGAGCGAAAAGGGCCCCATACGTTTTCTGCTCCCTTTTGGACCAGGAATCCAACTGCGCCATGCGCGGGCCTCTCCGGGCACCGTAAAAAAACTCATTTTCGTAACCCTAACCCTAGATGTGGGTATGGCAATTTGCAATGGTTCGGCAACGAAACTCCTGAGCGAAAAGGGCCCCATACGTTTTCTGCTCCCTTTTGGACCAGGAATCCAACTGCGCCATGCGCGGGCCTCTCCGGGCACCGTAAAAAACCTCATTTTCGTAACCCTAACCCTAGATGTGGGTATGGCAATTTGCAATGGTTCGGCAACGAAACTCCTGAGCGAAAAGGGCCCCATACGTTTTCTGCTCCCTTTTGGACCAGGAATCCAACTGCGCCATGCGCGGGCCTCTCCGGGCACCGTAAAAAAACTCATTTTCGTAACCCTAACCCTAGATGTGGGTATGGCAATTTGCAATGGTTCGGCAACGAAACTCCTGAGCGAAAAGGGCCCCATACGTTTTCTGCTCCCTTTTGGACCAGGAATCCAACTGCGCCATGCGCGGGCCTCTCCGGGCACCGTAAAAAAACTCATTTTCGTAACCCTAACCCTAGGTGCTAGTCGGGGTTAGACAATTGCTCGGCAACGAAACTCCTGAGCGAAAAGGGCCCCATACGTTTTCTGCTCCCTTTTGGACCAGGAATCCAACTGCGCCATGCGCGGGCCTCTCCGGGCACCGTAAAAAACCTCATTTTCGTAACCCTAACCCTAGATGTGGGTATGGCAATTTGCAATGGTTCGGCAACGAAACTCCTGAGCGAAAAGGGCCCCATACGTTTTCTGCTCCCTTTTGGACCAGGAATCCAACTGCGCCATGCGCGGGCCTCTCCGGGCACCGTAAAAAAACTCATTTTCGTAACCCTAACCCTAGGTGCTAGTCGGGGTTAGACAATTGCTCGGCAACGAAACTCCTGAGCGAAAAGGGCCCCATACGTTTTCTGCTCCCTTTTGGACCAGGAATCCAACTGCGCCATGCGCGGGCCTCTCCGGGCACCGTAAAAAACCTCATTTTCGTAACCCTAACCCTAGATGTGGGTATGGCAATTTGCAATGGTTCGGCAACGAAACTCCTGAGCGAAAAGGGCCCCATACGTTTTCTGCTCCCTTTTGGACCAGGAATCCAACTGCGCCATGCGCGGGCCTCTCCGGGCACCGTAAAAAAACTCATTTTCGTAACCCTAACCCTAGGTGCTAGTCGGGGTTAGACAATTGCTCGGCAACGAAACTCCTGAGCGAAAAGGGCCCCATACGTTTTCTGCTCCCTTTTGGACCAGGAATCCAACTGCGCCATGCGCGGGCCTCTCCGGGCACCGTAAAAAAACTCATTTTCGTAACCCTAACCCTAGGTGCTAGTCGGGGTTAGACAATTGCTCGGCAACGAAACTCCTGAGCGAAAAGGGCCCCATACGTTTTCTGCTCCCTTTTGGACCAGGAATCCAACTGCGCCATGCGCGGGCCTCTCCGGGCACCGTAAAAAACCTCATTTTCGTAACCCTAACCCTAGATGTGGGTATGGCAATTTGCAATGGTTCGGCAACGAAACTCCTGAGCGAAAAGGGCCCCATACGTTTTCTGCTCCCTTTTGGACCAGGAATCCAACTGCGCCATGCGCGGGCCTCTCCGGGCACCGTAAAAAAACTCATTTTCGTAACCCTAACCCTAGGTGCTAGTCGGGGTTAGACAATTGCTCGGCAACGAAACTCCTGAGCGAAAAGGGCCCCATACGTTTTCTGCTCCCTTTTGGACCAGGAATCCAACTGCGCCATGCGCGGGCCTCTCCGGGCACCGTAAAAAACCTCATTTTCGTAACCCTAACCCTAGATGTGGGTATGGCAATTTGCAATGGTTCGGCAACGAAACTCCTGAGCGAAAAGGGCCCCATACGTTTTCTGCTCCCTTTTGGACCAGGAATCCAACTGCGCCATGTGCGGGCCTCTCCGGGCACCGTAAAAAACCTCATTTTCGTAACCCTAACCCTAGATGTGGGTATGGCAATTTGCAATGGTTCGGCAACGAAACTCCTGAGCGAAAAGGGCCCCATACGTTTTCTGCTCCCTTTTGGACCAGGAATCCAACTGCGCCATGCGCGGGCCTCTCCGGGCACCGTAAAAAAACTCATTATCGTAACCCTAACCCTAGGTGCTAGTCGGGGTTAGACAATTGCTCGGCAACGAAACTCCTGAGCGAAAAGGGCCCCATACGTTTTCTGCTCCCTTTTGGACCAGGAATCCAACTGCGCCATGCGCGGGCCTCTCCGGGCACCGTAAAAAAACTCATTTTCGTAACCCTAACCCTAGGTGCTAGTCGGGGTTAGACAATTGCTCGGCAACGAAACTCCTGAGCGAAAAGGGCCCCATACGTTTTCTGCTCCCTTTTGGACCAGGAATCCAACTGCGCCATGCGCGGGCCTCTCCGGGCACCGTAAAAAACCTCATTTTCATAACCCTAACCCTAGATGTGGGTATGGCAATTTGCAATGGTTCGGCAACGAAACTCCTGAGCGAAAAGGGCCCCATACGTTTTCTGCTCCCTTTTGGACCAGGAATCCAACTGCGCCATGCGCGGACCTCTCCGGGCACCGTATAGGTGCTAGTCGGGGTTAGACAATTGCCATGCAAAAAGGCCTGGCACATTTGGAGGAATATTGATAGAAAACTACCTGTTATTATTGAACCATTCCACTTCAGACTCATAGTACCTCACCCCGGGGGTTCACCCAGAAACTTTTACAACAAACTGATGTAGCATTTCAGAATAAAAGCCTTCTAACTATTCATATTTCACTGCATCACATGTACATTTGGAGGAATATTGATAGAAAACTACCTGTTATTATTGAACCATTCCACTTCACACTCATAGTACTCCACCCCAGGAACCAGGAATCCAACTGCGCCATGCGCGGGCCTCTCCGGGCACCGTAAAAAACCTCATTTTCGTAACCCTAACCCTAGATGTGGGTATGGCAATTAGCAATGGTTCGGCAACGAAACTCCTGAGCGAAAAGGGCCCCATACGTTTTCTGCTCCCTTTTGGACCAGGAATCCAACTGCGCCATGTGCGGGCCTCTCCGGGCACCGTAAAAAACCTCATTTTCGTAACCCTAACCCTAGGTGCTAGTCGGGGTTAGACAATTGCTCGGCAACGAAACTCCTGAGCGAAAAGGGCCCCATACGTTTTCTGCTCCCTTTTGGACCAGGAATCCAACTGCGCCATGCGCGGGCCTCTCCGGGCACCGTAAAAAAACTCATTTTCGTAACCCTAACCCTAGGTGCTAGTCGGGGTTAGACAATTGCTCGGCAACGAAACTCCTGAGCGAAAAGGGCCCCATACGTTTTCTGCTCCCTTTTGGACCAGGAATCCAACTGCGCCATGCGCGGGCCTCTCCGGGCACCGTAAAAAAACTCATTTTCGTAACCCTAACCCTAGATGTGGGTATGGCAATTTGCAATGGTTCGGCAACGAAACTCCTGAGCGAAAAGGGCCCCATACGTTTTCTGCTCCCTTTTGGACCAGGAATCCAACTGCGCCATGCGCGGGCCTCTCCGGGCACCGTAAAAAACCTCATTTTCGTAACCCTAACCCTAGATGTGGGTATGGCAATTTGCAATGGTTCGGCAACGAAACTCCTGAGCGAAAAGGGCCCCATACGTTTTCTGCTCCCTTTTGGACCAGGAATCCAACTGCGCCATGCGCGGGCCTCTCCGGGCACCGTAAAAAAACTCATTTTCGTAACCCTAACCCTAGGTGCTAGTCGGGGTTAGACAATTGCTCGGCAACGAAACTCCTGAGCGAAAAGGGCCCCATACGTTTTCTGCTCCCTTTTGGACCAGGAATCCAACTGCGCCATGCGCGGGCCTCTCCGGGCACCGTAAAAAACCTCATTTTCGTAACCCTAACCCTAGATGTGGGTATGGCAATTTGCAATGGTTCGGCAACGAAACTCCTGAGCGAAAAGGGCCCCATACGTTTTCTGCTCCCTTTTGGACCAGGAATCCAACTGCGCCATGCGCGGGCCTCTCCGGGCACCGTAAAAAAACTCATTTTCGTAACCCTAACCCTAGGTGCTAGTCGGGGTTAGACAATTGCTCGGCAACGAAACTCCTGAGCGAAAAGGGCCCCATACGTTTTCTGCTCCCTTTTGGACCAGGAATCCAACTGCGCCATGCGCGGGCCTCTCCGGGCACCGTAAAAAACCTCATTTTCGTAACCCTAACCCTAGATGTGGGTATGGCAATTTGCAATGGTTCGGCAACGAAACTCCTGAGCGAAAAGGGCCCCATACGTTTTCTGCTCCCTTTTGGACCAGGAATCCAACTGCGCCATGCGCGGGCCTCTCCGGGCACCGTAAAAAAACTCATTTTCGTAACCCTAACCCTAGGTGCTAGTCGGGGTTAGACAATTGCTCGGCAACGAAACTCCTGAGCGAAAAGGGCCCCATACGTTTTCTGCTCCCTTTTGGACCAGGAATCCAACTGCGCCATGCGCGGGCCTCTCCGGGCACCGTAAAAAAACTCATTTTCGTAACCCTAACCCTAGGTGCTAGTCGGGGTTAGACAATTGCTCGGCAACGAAACTCCTGAGCGAAAAGGGCCCCATACGTTTTCTGCTCCCTTTTGGACCAGGAATCCAACTGCGCCATGCGCGGGCCTCTCCGGGCACTGTAAAAAACCTCATTTTCGTAACCCTAACCCTAGATGTGGGTATGGCAATTTGCAATGGTTCGGCAACGAAACTCCTGAGCGAAAAGGGCCCCATACGTTTTCTGCTCCCTTTTGGACCAGGAATCCAACTGCGCCATGCGCGGACCTCTCCGGGCACCGTATAGGTGCTAGTCGGGGTTAGACAATTGCCATGCAAAAAGGCCTGGCACATTTGGAGGAATATTGATAGAAAACTACCTGTTATTATTGAACCATTCCACTTCAGACTCATAGTACCTCACCCCGGGGGTTCACCCAGAAACTTTTACAACAAACTGATGTAGCATTTCAGAATAAAAGCCTTCTAACTATTCATATTTCACTGCATCACATGTACATTTGGAGGAATATTGATAGAAAACTACCTGTTATTATTGAACCATTCCACTTCACACTCATAGTACTCCACCCCAGGAACCAGGAATCCAACTGCGCCATGCGCGGGCCTCTCCGGGCACCGTAAAAAACCTCATTTTCGTAACCCTAACCCTAGATGTGGGTATGGCAATTTGCAATGGTTCGGCAACGAAACTCCTGAGCGAAAAGGGCCCCATACGTTTTCTGCTCCCTTTTGGACCAGGAATCCAACTGCGCCATGTGCGGGCCTCTCCGGGCACCGTAAAAAACCTCATTTTCGTAACCCTAACCCTAGATGTGGGTATGGCAATTTGCAATGGTTCGGCAACGAAACTCCTGAGCGAAAAGGGCCCCATACGTTTTCTGCTCCCTTTTGGACCAGGAATCCAACTGCGCCATGCGCGGGCCTCTCCGGGCACCGTAAAAAACCTCATTTTCGTAACCCTAACCCTAGATGTGGGTATGGCAATTTGCAATGGTTCGGCAACGAAACTCCTGAGCGAAAAGGGCCCCATACGTTTTCTGCTCCCTTTTGGACCAGGAATCCAACTGCGCCATGCGCGGGCCTCTCCGGGCACCGTAAAAAAACTCATTTTCGTAACCCTAACCCTAGATGTGGGTATGGCAATTTGCAATGGTTCGGCAACGAAACTCCTGAGCGAAAAGGGCCCCATACGTTTTCTGCTCCCTTTTGGACCAGGAATCCAACTGCGCCATGCGCGGGCCTCTCCGGGCACCGTAAAAAACCTCATTTTCGTAACCCTAACCCTAGATGTGGGTATGGCAATTTGCAATGGTTCGGCAACGAAACTCCTGAGCGAAAAGGGCCCCATACGTTTTCTGCTCCCTTTTGGACCAGGAATCCAACTGCGCCATGCGCGGGCCTCTCCGGGCACCGTAAAAAAACTCATTTTCGTAACCCTAACCCTAGATGTGGGTATGGCAATTTGCAATGGTTCGGCAACGAAACTCCTGAGCGAAAAGGGCCCCATACGTTTTCTGCTCCCTTTTGGACCAGGAATCCAACTGCGCCATGCGCGGGCCTCTCCGGGCACCGTAAAAAAACTCATTTTCGTAACCCTAACCCTAGATGTGGGTATGGCAATTTGCAATGGTTCGGCAACGAAACTCCTGAGCGAAAAGGGCCCCATACGTTTTCTGCTCCCTTTTGGACCAGGAATCCAACTGCGCCATGCGCGGGCCTCTCCGGGCACCGTAAAAAAACTCATTTTCGTAACCCTAACCCTAGATGTGGGTATGGCAATTTGCAATGGTTCGGCAACGAAACTCCTGAGCGAAAAGGGCCCCATACGTTTTCTGCTCCCTTTTGGACCAGGAATCCAACTGCGCCATGCGCGGGCCTCTCCGGGCACCGTAAAAAAACTCATTTTCGTAACCCTAACCCTAGGTGCTAGTCGGGGTTAGACAATTGCTCGGCAACGAAACTCCTGAGCGAAAAGGGCCCCATACGTTTTCTGCTCCCTTTTGGACCAGGAATCCAACTGCGCCATGCGCGGGCCTCTCCGGGCACCGTAAAAAAACTCATTTTCGTAACCCTAACCCTAGGTGCTAGTCGGGGTTAGACAATTGCTCGGCAACGAAACTCCTGAGCGAAAAGGGCCCCATACGTTTTCTGCTCCCTTTTGGACCAGGAATCCAACTGCGCCATGCGCGGGCCTCTCCGGGCACCGTAAAAAACCTCATTTTCGTAACCCTAACCCTAGATGTGGGTATGGCAATTTGCAATGGTTCGGCAACGAAACTCCTGAGCGAAAAGGGCCCCATACGTTTTCTGCTCCCTTTTGGACCAGGAATCCAACTGCGCCATGCGCGGGCCTCTCCGGGCACCGTAAAAAAACTCATTTTCGTAACCCTAACCCTAGGTGCTAGTCGGGGTTAGACAATTGCTCGGCAACGAAACTCCTGAGCGAAAAGGGCCCCATACGTTTTCTGCTCCCTTTTGGACCAGGAATCCAACTGCGCCATGCGCGGGCCTCTCCGGGCACCGTAAAAAACCTCATTTTCGTAACCCTAACCCTAGATGTGGGTATGGCAATTTGCAATGGTTCGGCAACGAAACTCCTGAGCGAAAAGGGCCCCATACGTTTTCTGCTCCCTTTTGGACCAGGAATCCAACTGCGCCATGCGCGGGCCTCTCCGGGCACCGTAAAAAAACTCATTTTCGTAACCCTAACCCTAGGTGCTAGTCGGGGTTAGACAATTGCTCGGCAACGAAACTCCTGAGCGAAAAGGGCCCCATACGTTTTCTGCTCCCTTTTGGACCAGGAATCCAACTGCGCCATGCGCGGGCCTCTCCGGGCACCGTAAAAAACCTCATTTTCGTAACCCTAACCCTAGATGTGGGTATGGCAATTTGCAATGGTTCGGCAACGAAACTCCTGAGCGAAAAGGGCCCCATACGTTTTCTGCTCCCTTTTGGACCAGGAATCCAACTGCGCCATGCGCGGGCCTCTCCGGGCACCGTAAAAAAACTCATTTTCGTAACCCTAACCCTAGGTGCTAGTCGGGGTTAGACAATTGCTCGGCAACGAAACTCCTGAGCGAAAAGGGCCCCATACGTTTTCTGCTCCCTTTTGGACCAGGAATCCAACTGCGCCATGCGCGGGCCTCTCCGGGCACCGTAAAAAAACTCATTTTCGTAACCCTAACCCTAGGTGCTAGTCGGGGTTAGACAATTGCTCGGCAACGAAACTCCTGAGCGAAAAGGGCCCCATACGTTTTCTGCTCCCTTTTGGACCAGGAATCCAACTGCGCCATGCGCGGGCCTCTCCGGGCACTGTAAAAAACCTCATTTTCGTAACCCTAACCCTAGATGTGGGTATGGCAATTTGCAATGGTTCGGCAACGAAACTCCTGAGCGAAAAGGGCCCCATACGTTTTCTGCTCCCTTTTGGACCAGGAATCCAACTGCGCCATGCGCGGACCTCTCCGGGCACCGTATAGGTGCTAGTCGGGGTTAGACAATTGCCATGCAAAAAGGCCTGGCACATTTGGAGGAATATTGATAGAAAACTACCTGTTATTATTGAACCATTCCACTTCAGACTCATAGTACCTCACCCCGGGGGTTCACCCAGAAACTTTTACAACAAACTGATGTAGCATTTCAGAATAAAAGCCTTCTAACTATTCATATTTCACTGCATCACATGTACATTTGGAGGAATATTGATAGAAAACTACCTGTTATTATTGAACCATTCCACTTCACACTCATAGTACTCCACCCCAGGAACCAGGAATCCAACTGCGCCATGCGCGGGCCTCTCCGGGCACCGTAAAAAACCTCATTTTCGTAACCCTAACCCTAGATGTGGGTATGGCAATTTGCAATGGTTCGGCAACGAAACTCCTGAGCGAAAAGGGCCCCATACGTTTTCTGCTCCCTTTTGGACCAGGAATCCAACTGCGCCATGTGCGGGCCTCTCCGGGCACCGTAAAAAACCTCATTTTCGTAACCCTAACCCTAGATGTGGGTATGGCAATTTGCAATGGTTCGGCAACGAAACTCCTGAGCGAAAAGGGCCCCATACGTTTTCTGCTCCCTTTTGGACCAGGAATCCAACTGCGCCATGCGCGGGCCTCTCCGGGCACCGTAAAAAACCTCATTTTCGTAACCCTAACCCTAGATGTGGGTATGGCAATTTGCAATGGTTCGGCAACGAAACTCCTGAGCGAAAAGGGCCCCATACGTTTTCTGCTCCCTTTTGGACCAGGAATCCAACTGCGCCATGCGCGGGCCTCTCCGGGCACCGTAAAAAAACTCATTTTCGTAACCCTAACCCTAGATGTGGGTATGGCAATTTGCAATGGTTCGGCAACGAAACTCCTGAGCGAAAAGGGCCCCATACGTTTTCTGCTCCCTTTTGGACCAGGAATCCAACTGCGCCATGCGCGGGCCTCTCCGGGCACCGTAAAAAACCTCATTTTCGTAACCCTAACCCTAGATGTGGGTATGGCAATTTGCAATGGTTCGGCAACGAAACTCCTGAGCGAAAAGGGCCCCATACGTTTTCTGCTCCCTTTTGGACCAGGAATCCAACTGCGCCATGCGCGGGCCTCTCCGGGCACCGTAAAAAAACTCATTTTCGTAACCCTAACCCTAGATGTGGGTATGGCAATTTGCAATGGTTCGGCAACGAAACTCCTGAGCGAAAAGGGCCCCATACGTTTTCTGCTCCCTTTTGGACCAGGAATCCAACTGCGCCATGCGCGGGCCTCTCCGGGCACCGTAAAAAAACTCATTTTCGTAACCCTAACCCTAGGTGCTAGTCGGGGTTAGACAATTGCTCGGCAACGAAACTCCTGAGCGAAAAGGGCCCCATACGTTTTCTGCTCCCTTTTGGACCAGGAATCCAACTGCGCCATGCGCGGGCCTCTCCGGGCACCGTAAAAAACCTCATTTTCGTAACCCTAACCCTAGATGTGGGTATGGCAATTTGCAATGGTTCGGCAACGAAACTCCTGAGCGAAAAGGGCCCCATACGTTTTCTGCTCCCTTTTGGACCAGGAATCCAACTGCGCCATGCGCGGGCCTCTCCGGGCACCGTAAAAAAAACTCATTTTCGTAACCCTAACCCTAGGTGCTAGTCGGGGTTAGACAATTGCTCGGCAACGAAACTCCTGAGCGAAAAGGGCCCCATACGTTTTCTGCTCCCTTTTGGACCAGGAATCCAACTGCGCCATGTGCGGGCCTCTCCGGGCACCGTAAAAAACCTCATTTTCGTAACCCTAACCCTAGGTGCTAGTCGGGGTTAGACAATTGCTCGGCAACGAAACTCCTGAGCGAAAAGGGCCCCATACGTTTTCTGCTCCCTTTTGGACCAGGAATCCAACTGCGCCATGCGCGGGCCTCTCCGGGCACCGTAAAAAAACTCATTTTCGTAACCCTAACCCTAGGTGCTAGTCGGGGTTAGACAATTGCTCGGCAACGAAACTCCTGAGCGAAAAGGGCCCCATACGTTTTCTGCTCCCTTTTGGACCAGGAATCCAACTGCGCCATGCGCGGGCCTCTCCGGGCACCGTAAAAAAACTCATTTTCGTAACCCTAACCCTAGATGTGGGTATGGCAATTTGCAATGGTTCGGCAACGAAACTCCTGAGCGAAAAGGGCCCCATACGTTTTCTGCTCCCTTTTGGACCAGGAATCCAACTGCGCCATGCGCGGGCCTCTCCGGGCACCGTAAAAAACCTCATTTTCGTAACCCTAACCCTAGATGTGGGTATGGCAATTTGCAATGGTTCGGCAACGAAACTCCTGAGCGAAAAGGGCCCCATACGTTTTCTGCTCCCTTTTGGACCAGGAATCCAACTGCGCCATGCGCGGGCCTCTCCGGGCACCGTAAAAAACCTCATTTTCGTAACCCTAACCCTAGATGTGGGTATGGCAATTTGCAATGGTTCGGCAACGAAACTCCTGAGCGAAAAGGGCCCCATACGTTTTCTGCTCCCTTTTGGACCAGGAATCCAACTGCGCCATGCGCGGGCCTCTCCGGGCACCGTAAAAAAACTCATTTTCGTAACCCTAACCCTAGGTGCTAGTCGGGGTTAGACAATTGCTCGGCAACGAAACTCCTGAGCGAAAAGGGCCCCATACGTTTTCTGCTCCCTTTTGGACCAGGAATCCAACTGCGCCATGCGCGGGCCTCTCCGGGCACCGTAAAAAAACTCATTTTCGTAACCCTAACCCTAGGTGCTAGTCGGGGTTAGACAATTGCTCGGCAACGAAACTCCTGAGCGAAAAGGGCCCCATACGTTTTCTGCTCCCTTTTGGACCAGGAATCCAACTGCGCCATGTGCGGGCCTCTCCGGGCACCGTAAAAAACCTCATTTTCGTAACCCTAACCCTAGATGTGGGTATGGCAATTTGCAATGGTTCGGCAACGAAACTCCTGAGCGAAAAGGGCCCCATACGTTTTCTGCTCCCTTTTGGACCAGGAATCCAACTGCGCCATGCGCGGGCCTCTCCGGGCACCGTAAAAAACCTCATTTTCGTAACCCTAACCCTAGATGTGGGTATGGCAATTTGCAATGGTTCGGCAACGAAACTCCTGAGCGAAAAGGGCCCCATACGTTTTCTGCTCCCTTTTGGACCAGGAATCCAACTGCGCCATGCGCGGGCCTCTCCGGGCACCGTAAAAAAACTCATTTTCGTAACCCTAACCCTAGATGTGGGTATGGCAATTTGCAATGGTTCGGCAACGAAACTCCTGAGCGAAAAGGGCCCCATACGTTTTCTGCTCCCTTTTGGACCAGGAATCCAACTGCGCCATGCGCGGGCCTCTCCGGGCACCGTAAAAAACCTCATTTTCGTAACCCTAACCCTAGATGTGGGTATGGCAATTTGCAATGGTTCGGCAACGAAACTCCTGAGCGAAAAGGGCCCCATACGTTTTCTGCTCCCTTTTGGACCAGGAATCCAACTGCGCCATGCGCGGGCCTCTCCGGGCACCGTAAAAAAACTCATTTTCGTAACCCTAACCCTAGATGTGGGTATGGCAATTTGCAATGGTTCGGCAACGAAACTCCTGAGCGAAAAGGGCCCCATACGTTTTCTGCTCCCTTTTGGACCAGGAATCCAACTGCGCCATGCGCGGGCCTCTCCGGGCACCGTAAAAAAACTCATTTTCGTAACCCTAACCCTAGGTGCTAGTCGGGGTTAGACAATTGCTCGGCAACGAAACTCCTGAGCGAAAAGGGCCCCATACGTTTTCTGCTCCCTTTTGGACCAGGAATCCAACTGCGCCATGCGCGGGCCTCTCCGGGCACCGTAAAAAAACTCATTTTCGTAACCCTAACCCTAGGTGCTAGTCGGGGTTAGACAATTGCTCGGCAACGAAACTCCTGAGCGAAAAGGGCCCCATACGTTTTCTGCTCCCTTTTGGACCAGGAATCCAACTGCGCCATGCGCGGGCCTCTCCGGGCACCGTAAAAAACCTCATTTTCGTAACCCTAACCCTAGATGTGGGTATGGCAATTTGCAATGGTTCGGCAACGAAACTCCTGAGCGAAAAGGGCCCCATACGTTTTCTGCTCCCTTTTGGACCAGGAATCCAACTGCGCCATGCGCGGGCCTCTCCGGGCACCGTAAAAAAACTCATTTTCGTAACCCTAACCCTAGGTGCTAGTCGGGGTTAGACAATTGCTCGGCAACGAAACTCCTGAGCGAAAAGGGCCCCATACGTTTTCTGCTCCCTTTTGGACCAGGAATCCAACTGCGCCATGCGCGGGCCTCTCCGGGCACCGTAAAAAACCTCATTTTCGTAACCCTAACCCTAGATGTGGGTATGGCAATTTGCAATGGTTCGGCAACGAAACTCCTGAGCGAAAAGGGCCCCATACGTTTTCTGCTCCCTTTTGGACCAGGAATCCAACTGCGCCATGCGCGGGCCTCTCCGGGCACCGTAAAAAAACTCATTTTCGTAACCCTAACCCTAGGTGCTAGTCGGGGTTAGACAATTGCTCGGCAACGAAACTCCTGAGCGAAAAGGGCCCCATACGTTTTCTGCTCCCTTTTGGACCAGGAATCCAACTGCGCCATGCGCGGGCCTCTCCGGGCACCGTAAAAAACCTCATTTTCGTAACCCTAACCCTAGATGTGGGTATGGCAATTTGCAATGGTTCGGCAACGAAACTCCTGAGCGAAAAGGGCCCCATACGTTTTCTGCTCCCTTTTGGACCAGGAATCCAACTGCGCCATGCGCGGGCCTCTCCGGGCACCGTAAAAAAACTCATTTTCGTAACCCTAACCCTAGGTGCTAGTCGGGGTTAGACAATTGCTCGGCAACGAAACTCCTGAGCGAAAAGGGCCCCATACGTTTTCTGCTCCCTTTTGGACCAGGAATCCAACTGCGCCATGCGCGGGCCTCTCCGGGCACCGTAAAAAAACTCATTTTCGTAACCCTAACCCTAGGTGCTAGTCGGGGTTAGACAATTGCTCGGCAACGAAACTCCTGAGCGAAAAGGGCCCCATACGTTTTCTGCTCCCTTTTGGACCAGGAATCCAACTGCGCCATGCGCGGGCCTCTCCGGGCACTGTAAAAAACCTCATTTTCGTAACCCTAACCCTAGATGTGGGTATGGCAATTTGCAATGGTTCGGCAACGAAACTCCTGAGCGAAAAGGGCCCCATACGTTTTCTGCTCCCTTTTGGACCAGGAATCCAACTGCGCCATGCGCGGACCTCTCCGGGCACCGTATAGGTGCTAGTCGGGGTTAGACAATTGCCATGCAAAAAGGCCTGGCACATTTGGAGGAATATTGATAGAAAACTACCTGTTATTATTGAACCATTCCACTTCAGACTCATAGTACCTCACCCCGGGGGTTCACCCAGAAACTTTTACAACAAACTGATGTAGCATTTCAGAATAAAAGCCTTCTAACTATTCATATTTCACTGCATCACATGTACATTTGGAGGAATATTGATAGAAAACTACCTGTTATTATTGAACCATTCCACTTCACACTCATAGTACTCCACCCCAGGAACCAGGAATCCAACTGCGCCATGCGCGGGCCTCTCCGGGCACCGTAAAAAACCTCATTTTCGTAACCCTAACCCTAGATGTGGGTATGGCAATTTGCAATGGTTCGGCAACGAAACTCCTGAGCGAAAAGGGCCCCATACGTTTTCTGCTCCCTTTTGGACCAGGAATCCAACTGCGCCATGTGCGGGCCTCTCCGGGCACCGTAAAAAACCTCATTTTCGTAACCCTAACCCTAGATGTGGGTATGGCAATTTGCAATGGTTCGGCAACGAAACTCCTGAGCGAAAAGGGCCCCATACGTTTTCTGCTCCCTTTTGGACCAGGAATCCAACTGCGCCATGCGCGGGCCTCTCCGGGCACCGTAAAAAACCTCATTTTCGTAACCCTAACCCTAGATGTGGGTATGGCAATTTGCAATGGTTCGGCAACGAAACTCCTGAGCGAAAAGGGCCCCATACGTTTTCTGCTCCCTTTTGGACCAGGAATCCAACTGCGCCATGCGCGGGCCTCTCCGGGCACCGTAAAAAAACTCATTTTCGTAACCCTAACCCTAGATGTGGGTATGGCAATTTGCAATGGTTCGGCAACGAAACTCCTGAGCGAAAAGGGCCCCATACGTTTTCTGCTCCCTTTTGGACCAGGAATCCAACTGCGCCATGCGCGGGCCTCTCCGGGCACCGTAAAAAACCTCATTTTCGTAACCCTAACCCTAGATGTGGGTATGGCAATTTGCAATGGTTCGGCAACGAAACTCCTGAGCGAAAAGGGCCCCATACGTTTTCTGCTCCCTTTTGGACCAGGAATCCAACTGCGCCATGCGCGGGCCTCTCCGGGCACCGTAAAAAAACTCATTTTCGTAACCCTAACCCTAGATGTGGGTATGGCAATTTGCAATGGTTCGGCAACGAAACTCCTGAGCGAAAAGGGCCCCATACGTTTTCTGCTCCCTTTTGGACCAGGAATCCAACTGCGCCATGCGCGGGCCTCTCCGGGCACCGTAAAAAAACTCATTTTCGTAACCCTAACCCTAGGTGCTAGTCGGGGTTAGACAATTGCTCGGCAACGAAACTCCTGAGCGAAAAGGGCCCCATACGTTTTCTGCTCCCTTTTGGACCAGGAATCCAACTGCGCCATGCGCGGGCCTCTCCGGGCACCGTAAAAAACCTCATTTTCGTAACCCTAACCCTAGATGTGGGTATGGCAATTTGCAATGGTTCGGCAACGAAACTCCTGAGCGAAAAGGGCCCCATACGTTTTCTGCTCCCTTTTGGACCAGGAATCCAACTGCGCCATGCGCGGGCCTCTCCGGGCACCGTAAAAAAAACTCATTTTCGTAACCCTAACCCTAGGTGCTAGTCGGGGTTAGACAATTGCTCGGCAACGAAACTCCTGAGCGAAAAGGGCCCCATACGTTTTCTGCTCCCTTTTGGACCAGGAATCCAACTGCGCCATGTGCGGGCCTCTCCGGGCACCGTAAAAAACCTCATTTTCGTAACCCTAACCCTAGGTGCTAGTCGGGGTTAGACAATTGCTCGGCAACGAAACTCCTGAGCGAAAAGGGCCCCATACGTTTTCTGCTCCCTTTTGGACCAGGAATCCAACTGCGCCATGCGCGGGCCTCTCCGGGCACCGTAAAAAACCTCATTTTCGTAACCCTAACCCTAGATGTGGGTATGGCAATTTGCAATGGTTCGGCAACGAAACTCCTGAGCGAAAAGGGCCCCATACGTTTTCTGCTCCCTTTTGGACCAGGAATCCAACTGCGCCATGCGCGGGCCTCTCCGGGCACCGTAAAAAAACTCATTTTCGTAACCCTAACCCTAGATGTGGGTATGGCAATTTGCAATGGTTCGGCAACGAAACTCCTGAGCGAAAAGGGCCCCATACGTTTTCTGCTCCCTTTTGGACCAGGAATCCAACTGCGCCATGCGCGGGCCTCTCCGGGCACCGTAAAAAAACTCATTTTCGTAACCCTAACCCTAGGTGCTAGTCGGGGTTAGACAATTGCTCGGCAACGAAACTCCTGAGCGAAAAGGGCCCCATACGTTTTCTGCTCCCTTTTGGACCAGGAATCCAACTGCGCCATGCGCGGGCCTCTCCGGGCACCGTAAAAAACCTCATTTTCGTAACCCTAACCCTAGATGTGGGTATGGCAATTTGCAATGGTTCGGCAACGAAACTCCTGAGCGAAAAGGGCCCCATACGTTTTCTGCTCCCTTTTGGACCAGGAATCCAACTGCGCCATGCGCGGGCCTCTCCGGGCACCGTAAAAAAAACTCATTTTCGTAACCCTAACCCTAGGTGCTAGTCGGGGTTAGACAATTGCTCGGCAACGAAACTCCTGAGCGAAAAGGGCCCCATACGTTTTCTGCTCCCTTTTGGACCAGGAATCCAACTGCGCCATGCGCGGGCCTCTCCGGGCACCGTAAAAAACCTCATTTTCGTAACCCTAACCCTAGATGTGGGTATGGCAATTTGCAATGGTTCGGCAACGAAACTCCTGAGCGAAAAGGGCCCCATACGTTTTCTGCTCCCTTTTGGACCAGGAATCCAACTGCGCCATGTGCGGGCCTCTCCGGGCACCGTAAAAAACCTCATTTTCGTAACCCTAACCCTAGATGTGGGTATGGCAATTTGCAATGGTTCGGCAACGAAACTCCTGAGCGAAAAGGGCCCCATACGTTTTCTGCTCCCTTTTGGACCAGGAATCCAACTGCGCCATGCGCGGGCCTCTCCGGGCACCGTAAAAAACCTCATTTTCGTAACCCTAACCCTAGATGTGGGTATGGCAATTTGCAATGGTTCGGCAACGAAACTCCTGAGCGAAAAGGGCCCCATACGTTTTCTGCTCCCTTTTGGACCAGGAATCCAACTGCGCCATGCGCGGGCCTCTCCGGGCACCGTAAAAAAACTCATTTTCGTAACCCTAACCCTAGATGTGGGTATGGCAATTTGCAATGGTTCGGCAACGAAACTCCTGAGCGAAAAGGGCCCCATACGTTTTCTGCTCCCTTTTGGACCAGGAATCCAACTGCGCCATGCGCGGGCCTCTCCGGGCACCGTAAAAAACCTCATTTTCGTAACCCTAACCCTAGATGTGGGTATGGCAATTTGCAATGGTTCGGCAACGAAACTCCTGAGCGAAAAGGGCCCCATACGTTTTCTGCTCCCTTTTGGACCAGGAATCCAACTGCGCCATGCGCGGGCCTCTCCGGGCACCGTAAAAAAACTCATTTTCGTAACCCTAACCCTAGATGTGGGTATGGCAATTTGCAATGGTTCGGCAACGAAACTCCTGAGCGAAAAGGGCCCCATACGTTTTCTGCTCCCTTTTGGACCAGGAATCCAACTGCGCCATGCGCGGGCCTCTCCGGGCACCGTAAAAAAACTCATTTTCGTAACCCTAACCCTAGGTGCTAGTCGGGGTTAGACAATTGCTCGGCAACGAAACTCCTGAGCGAAAAGGGCCCCATACGTTTTCTGCTCCCTTTTGGACCAGGAATCCAACTGCGCCATGCGCGGGCCTCTCCGGGCACCGTAAAAAACCTCATTTTCGTAACCCTAACCCTAGATGTGGGTATGGCAATTTGCAATGGTTCGGCAACGAAACTCCTGAGCGAAAAGGGCCCCATACGTTTTCTGCTCCCTTTTGGACCAGGAATCCAACTGCGCCATGCGCGGGCCTCTCCGGGCACCGTAAAAAAAACTCATTTTCGTAACCCTAACCCTAGGTGCTAGTCGGGGTTAGACAATTGCTCGGCAACGAAACTCCTGAGCGAAAAGGGCCCCATACGTTTTCTGCTCCCTTTTGGACCAGGAATCCAACTGCGCCATGTGCGGGCCTCTCCGGGCACCGTAAAAAACCTCATTTTCGTAACCCTAACCCTAGGTGCTAGTCGGGGTTAGACAATTGCTCGGCAACGAAACTCCTGAGCGAAAAGGGCCCCATACGTTTTCTGCTCCCTTTTGGACCAGGAATCCAACTGCGCCATGCGCGGGCCTCTCCGGGCACCGTAAAAAAACTCATTTTCGTAACCCTAACCCTAGGTGCTAGTCGGGGTTAGACAATTGCTCGGCAACGAAACTCCTGAGCGAAAAGGGCCCCATACGTTTTCTGCTCCCTTTTGGACCAGGAATCCAACTGCGCCATGCGCGGGCCTCTCCGGGCACCGTAAAAAAACTCATTTTCGTAACCCTAACCCTAGATGTGGGTATGGCAATTTGCAATGGTTCGGCAACGAAACTCCTGAGCGAAAAGGGCCCCATACGTTTTCTGCTCCCTTTTGGACCAGGAATCCAACTGCGCCATGCGCGGGCCTCTCCGGGCACCGTAAAAAACCTCATTTTCGTAACCCTAACCCTAGATGTGGGTATGGCAATTTGCAATGGTTCGGCAACGAAACTCCTGAGCGAAAAGGGCCCCATACGTTTTCTGCTCCCTTTTGGACCAGGAATCCAACTGCGCCATGCGCGGGCCTCTCCGGGCACCGTAAAAAACCTCATTTTCGTAACCCTAACCCTAGATGTGGGTATGGCAATTTGCAATGGTTCGGCAACGAAACTCCTGAGCGAAAAGGGCCCCATACGTTTTCTGCTCCCTTTTGGACCAGGAATCCAACTGCGCCATGCGCGGGCCTCTCCGGGCACCGTAAAAAAACTCATTTTCGTAACCCTAACCCTAGGTGCTAGTCGGGGTTAGACAATTGCTCGGCAACGAAACTCCTGAGCGAAAAGGGCCCCATACGTTTTCTGCTCCCTTTTGGACCAGGAATCCAACTGCGCCATGCGCGGGCCTCTCCGGGCACCGTAAAAAAACTCATTTTCGTAACCCTAACCCTAGGTGCTAGTCGGGGTTAGACAATTGCTCGGCAACGAAACTCCTGAGCGAAAAGGGCCCCATACGTTTTCTGCTCCCTTTTGGACCAGGAATCCAACTGCGCCATGTGCGGGCCTCTCCGGGCACCGTAAAAAACCTCATTTTCGTAACCCTAACCCTAGATGTGGGTATGGCAATTTGCAATGGTTCGGCAACGAAACTCCTGAGCGAAAAGGGCCCCATACGTTTTCTGCTCCCTTTTGGACCAGGAATCCAACTGCGCCATGCGCGGGCCTCTCCGGGCACCGTAAAAAACCTCATTTTCGTAACCCTAACCCTAGATGTGGGTATGGCAATTTGCAATGGTTCGGCAACGAAACTCCTGAGCGAAAAGGGCCCCATACGTTTTCTGCTCCCTTTTGGACCAGGAATCCAACTGCGCCATGCGCGGGCCTCTCCGGGCACCGTAAAAAAACTCATTTTCGTAACCCTAACCCTAGATGTGGGTATGGCAATTTGCAATGGTTCGGCAACGAAACTCCTGAGCGAAAAGGGCCCCATACGTTTTCTGCTCCCTTTTGGACCAGGAATCCAACTGCGCCATGCGCGGGCCTCTCCGGGCACCGTAAAAAACCTCATTTTCGTAACCCTAACCCTAGATGTGGGTATGGCAATTTGCAATGGTTCGGCAACGAAACTCCTGAGCGAAAAGGGCCCCATACGTTTTCTGCTCCCTTTTGGACCAGGAATCCAACTGCGCCATGCGCGGGCCTCTCCGGGCACCGTAAAAAAACTCATTTTCGTAACCCTAACCCTAGATGTGGGTATGGCAATTTGCAATGGTTCGGCAACGAAACTCCTGAGCGAAAAGGGCCCCATACGTTTTCTGCTCCCTTTTGGACCAGGAATCCAACTGCGCCATGCGCGGGCCTCTCCGGGCACCGTAAAAAAACTCATTTTCGTAACCCTAACCCTAGGTGCTAGTCGGGGTTAGACAATTGCTCGGCAACGAAACTCCTGAGCGAAAAGGGCCCCATACGTTTTCTGCTCCCTTTTGGACCAGGAATCCAACTGCGCCATGCGCGGGCCTCTCCGGGCACCGTAAAAAACCTCATTTTCGTAACCCTAACCCTAGATGTGGGTATGGCAATTTGCAATGGTTCGGCAACGAAACTCCTGAGGGAAAAGGGCCCCATACGTTTTCTGCTCCCTTTTGGACCAGGAATCCAACTGCGCCATGCGCGGGCCTCTCCGGGCACCGTAAAAAAAACTCATTTTCGTAACCCTAACCCTAGGTGCTAGTCGGGGTTAGACAATTGCTCGGCAACGAAACTCCTGAGCGAAAAGGGCCCCATACGTTTTCTGCTCCCTTTTGGACCAGGAATCCAACTGCGCCATGCGCGGGCCTCTCCGGGCACCGTAAAAAAACTCATTTTCGTAACCCTAACCCTAGGTGCTAGTCGGGGTTAGACAATTGCTCGGCAACGAAACTCCTGAGCGAAAAGGGCCCCATACGTTTTCTGCTCCCTTTTGGACCAGGAATCCAACTGCGCCATGCGCGGGCCTCTCCGGGCACCGTAAAAAACCTCATTTTCGTAACCCTAACCCTAGATGTGGGTATGGCAATTTGCAATGGTTCGGCAACGAAACTCCTGAGCGAAAAGGGCCCCATACGTTTTCTGCTCCCTTTTGGACCAGGAATCCAACTGCGCCATGCGCGGACCTCTCCGGGCACCGTATAGGTGCTAGTCGGGGTTAGACAATTGCCATGCAAAAAGGCCTGGCACATTTGGAGGAATATTGATAGAAAACTACCTGTTATTATTGAACCATTCCACTTCAGACTCATAGTACCTCACCCCGGGGGTTCACCCAGAAACTTTTACAACAAACTGATGTAGCATTTCAGAATAAAAGCCTTCTAACTATTCATATTTCACTGCATCACATGTACATTTGGAGGAATATTGATAGAAAACTACCTGTTATTATTGAACCATTCCACTTCACACTCATAGTACTCCACCCCAGGAACCAGGAATCCAACTGCGCCATGCGCGGGCCTCTCCGGGCACCGTAAAAAACCTCATTTTCGTAACCCTAACCCTAGATGTGGGTATGGCAATTTGCAATGGTTCGGCAACGAAACTCCTGAGCGAAAAGGGCCCCATACGTTTTCTGCTCCCTTTTGGACCAGGAATCCAACTGCGCCATGTGCGGGCCTCTCCGGGCACCGTAAAAAACCTCATTTTCGTAACCCTAACCCTAGGTGCTAGTCGGGGTTAGACAATTGCTCGGCAACGAAACTCCTGAGCGAAAAGGGCCCCATACGTTTTCTGCTCCCTTTTGGACCAGGAATCCAACTGCGCCATGCGCGGGCCTCTCCGGGCACCGTAAAAAAACTCATTTTCGTAACCCTAACCCTAGGTGCTAGTCGGGGTTAGACAATTGCTCGGCAACGAAACTCCTGAGCGAAAAGGGCCCCATACGTTTTCTGCTCCCTTTTGGACCAGGAATCCAACTGCGCCATGCGCGGGCCTCTCCGGGCACCGTAAAAAAACTCATTTTCGTAACCCTAACCCTAGATGTGGGTATGGCAATTTGCAATGGTTCGGCAACGAAACTCCTGAGCGAAAAGGGCCCCATACGTTTTCTGCTCCCTTTTGGACCAGGAATCCAACTGCGCCATGCGCGGGCCTCTCCGGGCACCGTAAAAAACCTCATTTTCGTAACCCTAACCCTAGATGTGGGTATGGCAATTTGCAATGGTTCGGCAACGAAACTCCTGAGCGAAAAGGGCCCCATACGTTTTCTGCTCCCTTTTGGACCAGGAATCCAACTGCGCCATGCGCGGGCCTCTCCGGGCACCGTAAAAAACCTCATTTTCGTAACCCTAACCCTAGATGTGGGTATGGCAATTTGCAATGGTTCGGCAACGAAACTCCTGAGCGAAAAGGGCCCCATACGTTTTCTGCTCCCTTTTGGACCAGGAATCCAACTGCGCCATGCGCGGGCCTCTCCGGGCACCGTAAAAAAACTCATTTTCGTAACCCTAACCCTAGGTGCTAGTCGGGGTTAGACAATTGCTCGGCAACGAAACTCCTGAGCGAAAAGGGCCCCATACGTTTTCTGCTCCCTTTTGGACCAGGAATCCAACTGCGCCATGCGCGGGCCTCTCCGGGCACCGTAAAAAAACTCATTTTCGTAACCCTAACCCTAGATGTGGGTATGGCAATTTGCAATGGTTCGGCAACGAAACTCCTGAGCGAAAAGGGCCCCATACGTTTTCTGCTCCCTTTTGGACCAGGAATCCAACTGCGCCATGCGCGGGCCTCTCCGGGCACCGTAAAAAACCTCATTTTCGTAACCCTAACCCTAGATGTGGGTATGGCAATTTGCAATGGTTCGGCAACGAAACTCCTGAGCGAAAAGGGCCCCATACGTTTTCTGCTCCCTTTTGGACCAGGAATCCAACTGCGCCATGCGCGGGCCTCTCCGGGCACCGTAAAAAAACTCATTTTCGTAACCCTAACCCTAGGTGCTAGTCGGGGTTAGACAATTGCTCGGCAACGAAACTCCTGAGCGAAAAGGGCCCCATACGTTTTCTGCTCCCTTTTGGACCAGGAATCCAACTGCGCCATGCGCGGGCCTCTCCGGGCACCGTAAAAAACCTCATTTTCGTAACCCTAACCCTAGATGTGGGTATGGCAATTTGCAATGGTTCGGCAACGAAACTCCTGAGCGAAAAGGGCCCCATACGTTTTCTGCTCCCTTTTGGACCAGGAATCCAACTGCGCCATGCGCGGGCCTCTCCGGGCACCGTAAAAAACCTCATTTTCGTAACCCTAACCCTAGATGTGGGTATGGCAATTTGCAATGGTTCGGCAACGAAACTCCTGAGGGAAAAGGGCCCCATACGTTTTCTGCTCCCTTTTGGACCAGGAATCCAACTGCGCCATGCGCGGGCCTCTCCGGGCACCGTAAAAAAAACTCATTTTCGTAACCCTAACCCTAGGTGCTAGTCGGGGTTAGACAATTGCTCGGCAACGAAACTCCTGAGCGAAAAGGGCCCCATACGTTTTCTGCTCCCTTTTGGACCAGGAATCCAACTGCGCCATGCGCGGGCCTCTCCGGGCACCGTAAAAAAACTCATTTTCGTAACCCTAACCCTAGGTGCTAGTCGGGGTTAGACAATTGCTCGGCAACGAAACTCCTGAGCGAAAAGGGCCCCATACGTTTTCTGCTCCCTTTTGGACCAGGAATCCAACTGCGCCATGCGCGGGCCTCTCCGGGCACCGTAAAAAACCTCATTTTCGTAACCCTAACCCTAGATGTGGGTATGGCAATTTGCAATGGTTCGGCAACGAAACTCCTGAGCGAAAAGGGCCCCATACGTTTTCTGCTCCCTTTTGGACCAGGAATCCAACTGCGCCATGCGCGGACCTCTCCGGGCACCGTATAGGTGCTAGTCGGGGTTAGACAATTGCCATGCAAAAAGGCCTGGCACATTTGGAGGAATATTGATAGAAAACTACCTGTTATTATTGAACCATTCCACTTCAGACTCATAGTACCTCACCCCGGGGGTTCACCCAGAAACTTTTACAACAAACTGATGTAGCATTTCAGAATAAAAGCCTTCTAACTATTCATATTTCACTGCATCACATGTACATTTGGAGGAATATTGATAGAAAACTACCTGTTATTATTGAACCATTCCACTTCACACTCATAGTACTCCACCCCAGGAACCAGGAATCCAACTGCGCCATGCGCGGGCCTCTCCGGGCACCGTAAAAAACCTCATTTTCGTAACCCTAACCCTAGATGTGGGTATGGCAATTTGCAATGGTTCGGCAACGAAACTCCTGAGCGAAAAGGGCCCCATACGTTTTCTGCTCCCTTTTGGACCAGGAATCCAACTGCGCCATGTGCGGGCCTCTCCGGGCACCGTAAAAAACCTCATTTTCGTAACCCTAACCCTAGGTGCTAGTCGGGGTTAGACAATTGCTCGGCAACGAAACTCCTGAGCGAAAAGGGCCCCATACGTTTTCTGCTCCCTTTTGGACCAGGAATCCAACTGCGCCATGCGCGGGCCTCTCCGGGCACCGTAAAAAAACTCATTTTCGTAAC
The DNA here is from genome assembly GCF_964638095.1 of Poromitra crassiceps. Lineage (NCBI taxonomy): Eukaryota > Metazoa > Chordata > Actinopteri > Beryciformes > Melamphaidae > Poromitra > Poromitra crassiceps. The sequence continues at coordinate 47,110 of NW_028151720.1, read as the reverse complement.
CCTAACCCTAGGTGCTAGTCGGGGTTAGACAATTGCTCGGCAACGAAACTCCTGAGCGAAAAGGGCCCCATACGTTTTCTGCTCCCTTTTGGACCAGGAATCCAACTGCGCCATGCGCGGGCCTCTCCGGGCACCGTAAAAAAACTCATTTTCGTAACCCTAACCCTAGATGTGGGTATGGCAATTTGCAATGGTTCGGCAACGAAACTCCTGAGCGAAAAGGGCCCCATACGTTTTCTGCTCCCTTTTGGACCAGGAATCCAACTGCGCCATGCGCGGGCCTCTCCGGGCACCGTAAAAAACCTCATTTTCGTAACCCTAACCCTAGATGTGGGTATGGCAATTTGCAATGGTTCGGCAACGAAACTCCTGAGCGAAAAGGGCCCCATACGTTTTCTGCTCCCTTTTGGACCAGGAATCCAACTGCGCCATGCGCGGGCCTCTCCGGGCACCGTAAAAAACCTCATTTTCGTAACCCTAACCCTAGATGTGGGTATGGCAATTTGCAATGGTTCGGCAACGAAACTCCTGAGCGAAAAGGGCCCCATACGTTTTCTGCTCCCTTTTGGACCAGGAATCCAACTGCGCCATGCGCGGGCCTCTCCGGGCACCGTAAAAAAACTCATTTTCGTAACCCTAACCCTAGGTGCTAGTCGGGGTTAGACAATTGCTCGGCAACGAAACTCCTGAGCGAAAAGGGCCCCATACGTTTTCTGCTCCCTTTTGGACCAGGAATCCAACTGCGCCATGCGCGGGCCTCTCCGGGCACCGTAAAAAAACTCATTTTCGTAACCCTAACCCTAGATGTGGGTATGGCAATTTGCAATGGTTCGGCAACGAAACTCCTGAGCGAAAAGGGCCCCATACGTTTTCTGCTCCCTTTTGGACCAGGAATCCAACTGCGCCATGCGCGGGCCTCTCCGGGCACCGTAAAAAACCTCATTTTCGTAACCCTAACCCTAGATGTGGGTATGGCAATTTGCAATGGTTCGGCAACGAAACTCCTGAGCGAAAAGGGCCCCATACGTTTTCTGCTCCCTTTTGGACCAGGAATCCAACTGCGCCATGCGCGGGCCTCTCCGGGCACCGTAAAAAAACTCATTTTCGTAACCCTAACCCTAGGTGCTAGTCGGGGTTAGACAATTGCTCGGCAACGAAACTCCTGAGCGAAAAGGGCCCCATACGTTTTCTGCTCCCTTTTGGACCAGGAATCCAACTGCGCCATGCGCGGGCCTCTCCGGGCACCGTAAAAAACCTCATTTTCGTAACCCTAACCCTAGATGTGGGTATGGCAATTTGCAATGGTTCGGCAACGAAACTCCTGAGCGAAAAGGGCCCCATACGTTTTCTGCTCCCTTTTGGACCAGGAATCCAACTGCGCCATGCGCGGGCCTCTCCGGGCACCGTAAAAAAACTCATTTTCGTAACCCTAACCCTAGATGTGGGTATGGCAATTTGCAATGGTTCGGCAACGAAACTCCTGAGCGAAAAGGGCCCCATACGTTTTCTGCTCCCTTTTGGACCAGGAATCCAACTGCGCCATGCGCGGGCCTCTCCGGGCACCGTAAAAAACCTCATTTTCGTAACCCTAACCCTAGATGTGGGTATGGCAATTTGCAATGGTTCGGCAACGAAACTCCTGAGCGAAAAGGGCCCCATACGTTTTCTGCTCCCTTTTGGACCAGGAATCCAACTGCGCCATGCGCGGGCCTCTCCGGGCACCGTAAAAAAACTCATTTTCGTAACCCTAACCCTAGGTGCTAGTCGGGGTTAGACAATTGCTCGGCAACGAAACTCCTGAGCGAAAAGGGCCCCATACGTTTTCTGCTCCCTTTTGGACCAGGAATCCAACTGCGCCATGCGCGGGCCTCTCCGGGCACCGTAAAAAACCTCATTTTCGTAACCCTAACCCTAGATGTGGGTATGGCAATTTGCAATGGTTCGGCAACGAAACTCCTGAGCGAAAAGGGCCCCATACGTTTTCTGCTCCCTTTTGGACCAGGAATCCAACTGCGCCATGCGCGGGCCTCTCCGGGCACCGTAAAAAACCTCATTTTCGTAACCCTAACCCTAGATGTGGGTATGGCAATTTGCAATGGTTCGGCAACGAAACTCCTGAGCGAAAAGGGCCCCATACGTTTTCTGCTCCCTTTTGGACCAGGAATCCAACTGCGCCATGCGCGGGCCTCTCCGGGCACCGTAAAAAAACTCATTTTCGTAACCCTAACCCTAGGTGCTAGTCGGGGTTAGACAATTGCTCGGCAACGAAACTCCTGAGCGAAAAGGGCCCCATACGTTTTCTGCTCCCTTTTGGACCAGGAATCCAACTGCGCCATGCGCGGGCCTCTCCGGGCACCGTAAAAAACCTCATTTTCGTAACCCTAACCCTAGATGTGGGTATGGCAATTTGCAATGGTTCGGCAACGAAACTCCTGAGCGAAAAGGGCCCCATACGTTTTCTGCTCCCTTTTGGACCAGGAATCCAACTGCGCCATGCGCGGGCCTCTCCGGGCACCGTAAAAAAACTCATTTTCGTAACCCTAACCCTAGGTGCTAGTCGGGGTTAGACAATTGCTCGGCAACGAAACTCCTGAGCGAAAAGGGCCCCATACGTTTTCTGCTCCCTTTTGGACCAGGAATCCAACTGCGCCATGCGCGGGCCTCTCCGGGCACCGTAAAAAACCTCATTTTCGTAACCCTAACCCTAGATGTGGGTATGGCAATTTGCAATGGTTCGGCAACGAAACTCCTGAGCGAAAAGGGCCCCATACGTTTTCTGCTCCCTTTTGGACCAGGAATCCAACTGCGCCATGCGCGGGCCTCTCCGGGCACCGTAAAAAAACTCATTTTCGTAACCCTAACCCTAGGTGCTAGTCGGGGTTAGACAATTGCTCGGCAACGAAACTCCTGAGCGAAAAGGGCCCCATACGTTTTCTGCTCCCTTTTGGACCAGGAATCCAACTGCGCCATGCGCGGGCCTCTCCGGGCACCGTAAAAAACCTCATTTTCGTAACCCTAACCCTAGATGTGGGTATGGCAATTTGCAATGGTTCTGCAACGAAACTCCTGAGCGAAAAGGGCCCCATACGTTTTCTGCTCCCTTTTGGACCAGGAATCCAACTGCGCCATGCGCGGGCCTCTCCGGGCACCGTAAAAAAACTCATTTTCGTAACCCTAACCCTAGATGTGGGTATGGCAATTTGCAATGGTTCGGCAACGAAACTCCTGAGCGAAAAGGGCCCCATACGTTTTCTGCTCCCTTTTGGACCAGGAATCCAACTGCGCCATGCGCGGGCCTCTCCGGGCACCGTAAAAAAACTCATTTTCGTAACCCTAACCCTAGATGTGGGTATGGCAATTTGCAATGGTTCGGCAACGAAACTCCTGAGCGAAAAGGGCCCCATACGTTTTCTGCTCCCTTTTGGACCAGGAATCCAACTGCGCCATGTGCGGGCCTCTCCGGGCACCGTAAAAAACCTCATTTTCGTAACCCTAACCCTAGATGTGGGTATGGCAATTTGCAATGGTTCGGCAACGAAACTCCTGAGCGAAAAGGGCCCCATACGTTTTCTGCTCCCTTTTGGACCAGGAATCCAACTGCGCCATGCGCGGGCCTCTCCGGGCACCGTAAAAAACCTCATTTTCGTAACCCTAACCCTAGATGTGGGTATGGCAATTTGCAATGGTTCGGCAACGAAACTCCTGAGCGAAAAGGGCCCCATACGTTTTCTGCTCCCTTTTGGACCAGGAATCCAACTGCGCCATGCGCGGGCCTCTCCGGGCACCGTAAAAAAACTCATTTTCGTAACCCTAACCCTAGATGTGGGTATGGCAATTTGCAATGGTTCGGCAACGAAACTCCTGAGCGAAAAGGGCCCCATACGTTTTCTGCTCCCTTTTGGACCAGGAATCCAACTGCGCCATGCGCGGGCCTCTCCGGGCACCGTAAAAAAACTCATTTTCGTAACCCTAACCCTAGGTGCTAGTCGGGGTTAGACAATTGCTCGGCAACGAAACTCCTGAGCGAAAAGGGCCCCATACGTTTTCTGCTCCCTTTTGGACCAGGAATCCAACTGCGCCATGCGCGGGCCTCTCCGGGCACCGTAAAAAACCTCATTTTCGTAACCCTAACCCTAGATGTGGGTATGGCAATTTGCAATGGTTCGGCAACGAAACTCCTGAGCGAAAAGGGCCCCATACGTTTTCTGCTCCCTTTTGGACCAGGAATCCAACTGCGCCATGCGCGGGCCTCTCCGGGCACCGTAAAAAAAACTCATTTTCGTAACCCTAACCCTAGGTGCTAGTCGGGGTTAGACAATTGCTCGGCAACGAAACTCCTGAGCGAAAAGGGCCCCATACGTTTTCTGCTCCCTTTTGGACCAGGAATCCAACTGCGCCATGCGCGGGCCTCTCCGGGCACCGTAAAAAAACTCATTTTCGTAACCCTAACCCTAGGTGCTAGTCGGGGTTAGACAATTGCTCGGCAACGAAACTCCTGAGCGAAAAGGGCCCCATACGTTTTCTGCTCCCTTTTGGACCAGGAATCCAACTGCGCCATGCGCGGGCCTCTCCGGGCACCGTAAAAAACCTCATTTTCGTAACCCTAACCCTAGATGTGGGTATGGCAATTTGCAATGGTTCGGCAACGAAACTCCTGAGCGAAAAGGGCCCCATACGTTTTCTGCTCCCTTTTGGACCAGGAATCCAACTGCGCCATGCGCGGACCTCTCCGGGCACCGTATAGGTGCTAGTCGGGGTTAGACAATTGCCATGCAAAAAGGCCTGGCACATTTGGAGGAATATTGATAGAAAACTACCTGTTATTATTGAACCATTCCACTTCAGACTCATAGTACCTCACCCCGGGGGTTCACCCAGAAACTTTTACAACAAACTGATGTAGCATTTCAGAATAAAAGCCTTCTAACTATTCATATTTCACTGCATCACATGTACATTTGGAGGAATATTGATAGAAGACTACCTGTTATTATTGAACCATTCCACTTCACACTCATAGTACTCCACCCCAGGAACCAGGAATCCAACTGCGCCATGCGCGGGCCTCTCCGGGCACCGTAAAAAACCTCATTTTCGTAACCCTAACCCTAGATGTGGGTATGGCAATTTGCAATGGTTCGGCAACGAAACTCCTGAGCGAAAAGGGCCCCATACGTTTTCTGCTCCCTTTTGGACCAGGAATCCAACTGCGCCATGTGCGGGCCTCTCCGGGCACCGTAAAAAACCTCATTTTCGTAACCCTAACCCTAGATGTGGGTATGGCAATTTGCAATGGTTCGGCAACGAAACTCCTGAGCGAAAAGGGCCCCATACGTTTTCTGCTCCCTTTTGGACCAGGAATCCAACTGCGCCATGCGCGGGCCTCTCCGGGCACCGTAAAAAAACTCATTTTCGTAACCCTAACCCTAGGTGCTAGTCGGGGTTAGACAATTGCTCGGCAACGAAACTCCTGAGCGAAAAGGGCCCCATACGTTTTCTGCTCCCTTTTGGACCAGGAATCCAACTGCGCCATGCGCGGGCCTCTCCGGGCACCGTAAAAAAACTCATTTTCGTAACCCTAACCCTAGGTGCTAGTCGGGGTTAGACAATTGCTCGGCAACAAAACTCCTGAGCGAAAAGGGCCCCATACGTTTTCTGCTCCCTTTTGGACCAGGAATCCAACTGCGCCATGCGCGGGCCTCTCCGGGCACCGTAAAAAACCTAATTTTCATAACCCTAACCCTAGATGTGGGTATGGCAATTTGCAATGGTTCGGCAACGAAACTCCTGAGCGAAAAGGGCCCCATACGTTTTCTGCTCCCTTTTGGACCAGGAATCCAACTGCGCCATGCGCGGACCTCTCCGGGCACCGTATAGGTGCTAGTCGGGGTTAGACAATTGCCATGCAAAAAGGCCTGGCACATTTGGAGGAATATTGATAGAAAACTACCTGTTATTATTGAACCATTCCACTTCAGACTCATAGTACCTCACCCCGGGGGTTCACCCAGAAACTTTTACAACAAACTGATGTAGCATTTCAGAATAAAAGCCTTCTAACTATTCATATTTCACTGCATCACATGTACATTTGGAGGAATATTGATAGAAAACTACCTGTTATTATTGAACCATTCCACTTCACACTCATAGTACTCCACCCCAGGAACCAGGAATCCAACTGCGCCATGCGCGGGCCTCTCCGGGCACCGTAAAAAACCTCATTTTCGTAACCCTAACCCTAGATGTGGGTATGGCAATTTGCAATGGTTCGGCAACGAAACTCCTGAGCGAAAAGGGCCCCATACGTTTTCTGCTCCCTTTTGGACCAGGAATCCAACTGCGCCATGCGCGGGCCTCTCCGGGCACCGTAAAAAAACTCATTTTCGTAACCCTAACCCTAGATGTGGGTATGGCAATTTGCAATGGTTCGGCAACGAAACTCCTGAGCGAAAAGGGCCCCATACGTTTTCTGCTCCCTTTTGGACCAGGAATCCAACTGCGCCATGCGCGGGCCTCTCCGGGCACCGTAAAAAACCTCATTTTCGTAACCCTAACCCTAGATGTGGGTATGGCAATTTGCAATGGTTCGGCAACGAAACTCCTGAGCGAAAAGGGCCCCATACGTTTTCTGCTACCTTTTGGACCAGGAATCCAACTGCGCCATGCGCGGGCCTCTCCGGGCACCGTAAAAAACCTCATTTTCATAACCCTAACCCTAGATGTGGGTATGGCAATTTGCAATGGTTCGGCAACGAAACTCCTGAGCGAAAAGGGCCCCATACGTTTTCTGCTCCCTTTTGGACCAGGAATCCAACTGCGCCATGCGCGGGCCTCTCCGGGCACCGTAAAAAAACTCATTTTCGTAACCCTAACCCTAGATGTGGGTATGGCAATTTGCAATGGTTCGGCAACGAAACTCCTGAGCGAAAAGGGCCCCATACGTTTTCTGCTCCCTTTTGGACCAGGAATCCAACTGCGCCATGCGCGGGCCTCTCCGGGCACCGTAAAAAAACTCATTTTCGTAACCCTAACCCTAGGTGCTAGTCGGGGTTAGACAATTGCTCGGCAACGAAACTCCTGAGCGAAAAGGGCCCCATACGTTTTCTGCTCCCTTTTGGACCAGGAATCCAACTGCGCCATGCGCGGGCCTCTCCGGGCACCGTAAAAAACCTCATTTTCGTAACCCTAACCCTAGATGTGGGTATGGCAATTTGCAATGGTTCGGCAACGAAACTCCTGAGCGAAAAGGGCCCCATACGTTTTCTGCTCCCTTTTGGACCAGGAATCCAACTGCGCCATGCGCGGGCCTCTCCGGGCACCGTAAAAAAACTCATTTTCGTAACCCTAACCCTAGATGTGGGTATGGCAATTTGCAATGGTTCGGCAACGAAACTCCTGAGCGAAAAGGGCCCCATACGTTTTCTGCTCCCTTTTGGACCAGGAATCCAACTGCGCCATGCGCGGGCCTCTCCGGGCACCGTAAAAAAACTCATTTTCGTAACCCTAACCCTAGGTGCTAGTCGGGGTTAGACAATTGCTCGGCAACGAAACTCCTGAGCGAAAAGGGCCCCATACGTTTTCTGCTCCCTTTTGGACCAGGAATCCAACTGTGCCATGCGCGGGCCTCTCCGGGCACCGTAAAAAACCTCATTTTCGTAACCCTAACCCTAGATGTGGGTATGGCAATTTGCAATGGTTCGGCAACGAAACTCCTGAGCGAAAAGGGCCCCATACGTTTTCTGCTACCTTTTGGACCAGGAATCCAACTGCGCCATGCGCGGGCCTCTCCGGGCACCGTAAAAAACCTCATTTTCGTAACCCTAACCCTAGATGTGGGTATGGCAATTTGCAATGGTTCGGCAACGAAACTCCTGAGCGAAAAGGGCCCCATACGTTTTCTGCTCCCTTTTGGACCAGGAATCCAACTGCGCCATGCGCGGGCCTCTCCGGGCACCGTAAAAAAACTCATTTTCGTAACCCTAACCCTAGATGTGGGTATGGCAATTTGCAATGGTTCGGCAACGAAACTCCTGAGCGAAAAGGGCCCCATACGTTTTCTGCTCCCTTTTGGACCAGGAATCCAACTGCGCCATGCGCGGGCCTCTCCGGGCACCGTAAAAAAACTCATTTTCGTAACCCTAACCCTAGGTGCTAGTCGGGGTTAGACAATTGCTCGGCAACGAAACTCCTGAGCGAAAAGGGCCCCATACGTTTTCTGCTCCCTTTTGGACCAGGAATCCAACTGCGCCATGCGCGGGCCTCTCCGGGCACCGTAAAAAACCTCATTTTCGTAACCCTAACCCTAGATGTGGGTATGGCAATTTGCAATGGTTCGGCAACGAAACTCCTGAGCGAAAAGGGCCCCATACGTTTTCTGCTCCCTTTTGGACCAGGAATCCAACTGCGCCATGCGCGGGCCTCTCCGGGCACCGTAAAAAAACTCATTTTCGTAACCCTAACCCTAGATGTGGGTATGGCAATTTGCAATGGTTCGGCAACGAAACTCCTGAGCGAAAAGGGCCCCATACGTTTTCTGCTCCCTTTTGGACCAGGAATCCAACTGCGCCATGCGCGGGCCTCTCCGGGCACCGTAAAAAAACTCATTTTCGTAACCCTAACCCTAGGTGCTAGTCGGGGTTAGACAATTGCTCGGCAACGAAACTCCTGAGCGAAAAGGGCCCCATACGTTTTCTGCTCCCTTTTGGACCAGGAATCCAACTGTGCCATGCGCGGGCCTCTCCGGGCACCGTAAAAAACCTCATTTTCGTAACCCTAACCCTAGATGTGGGTATGGCAATTTGCAATGGTTCGGCAACGAAACTCCTGAGCGAAAAGGGCCCCATACGTTTTCTGCTCCCTTTTGGACCAGGAATCCAACTGCGCCATGCGCGGGCCTCTCCGGGCACCGTAAAAAAACTCATTTTCGTAACCCTAACCCTAGGTGCTAGTCGGGGTTAGACAATTGCTCGGCAACGAAACTCCTGAGCGAAAAGGGTCCCATACGTTTTCTGCTCCCTTTTGGACCAGGAATCCAACTGCGCCATGCGCGGGCCTCTCCGGGCACCGTAAAAAACCTCATTTTCGTAACCCTAACCCTAGATGTGGGTATGGCAATTTGCAATGGTTCGGCAACGAAACTCCTGAGCGAAAAGGGCCCCATACGTTTTCTGCTCCCTTTTGGACCAGGAATCCAACTGCGCCATGCGCGGGCCTCTCCGGGCACCGTAAAAAAACTCATTTTCGTAACCCTAACCCTAGGTGCTAGTCGGGGTTAGACAATTGCTCGGCAACGAAACTCCTGAGCGAAAAGGGCCCCATACGTTTTCTGCTCCCTTTTGGACCAGGAATCCAACTGTGCCATGCGCGGGCCTCTCCGGGCACCGTAAAAAACCTCATTTTCGTAACCCTAACCCTAGATGTGGGTATGGCAATTTGCAATGGTTCGGCAACGAAACTCCTGAGCGAAAAGGGCCCCATACGTTTTCTGCTCCCTTTTGGACCAGGAATCCAACTGCGCCATGCGCGGGCCTCTCCGGGCACCGTAAAAAAACTCATTTTCGTAACCCTAACCCTAGGTGCTAGTCGGGTTTAGACAATTGCTCGGCAACGAAACTCCTGAGCGAAAAGGGTCCCATACGTTTTCTGCTCCCTTTTGGACCAGGAATCCAACTGCGCCATGCGCGGGCCTCTCCGGGCACCGTAAAAAACCTCATTTTCGTAACCCTAACCCTAGATGTGGGTATGGCAATTTGCAATGGTTCGGCAACGAAACTCCTGAGCGAAAAGGGCCCCATACGTTTTCTGCTCCCTTTTGGACCAGGAATCCAACTGCGCCATGCGCGGGCCTCTCCGGGCACCGTAAAAAAACTCATTTTCGTAACCCTAACCCTAGGTGCTAGTCGGGGTTAGACAATTGCTCGGCAACGAAACTCCTGAGCGAAAAGGGTCCCATACGTTTTCTGCTCCCTTTTGGACCAGGAATCCAACTGCGCCATGCGCGGGCCTCTCCGGGCACCGTAAAAAACCTCATTTTCGTAACCCTAACCCTAGATGTGGGTATGGCAATTTGCAATGGTTCGGCAACGAAACTCCTGAGCGAAAAGGGCCCCATACGTTTTCTGCTCCCTTTTGGACCAGGAATCCAACTGCGCCATGCGCGGGCCTCTCCGGGCACCGTAAAAAAACTCATTTTCGTAACCCTAACCCTAGGTGCTAGTCGGGGTTAGACAATTGCTCGGCAACGAAACTCCTGAGCGAAAAGGGCCCCATACGTTTTCTGCTCCCTTTTGGACCAGGAATCCAACTGCGCCATGCGCGGGCCTCTCCGGGCACCGTAAAAAACCTCATTTTCGTAACCCTAACCCTAGATGTGGGTATGGCAATTTGCAATGGTTCGGCAACGAAACTCCTGAGCGAAAAGGGCCCCATACGTTTTCTGCTCCCTTTTGGACCAGGAATCCAACTGCGCCATGCGCGGGCCTCTCCGGGCACCGTAAAAAAACTCATTTTCGTAACCCTAACCCTAGGTGCTAGTCGGGGTTAGACAATTGCTCGGCAACGAAACTCCTGAGCGAAAAGGGCCCCATACGTTTTCTGCTCCCTTTTGGACCAGGAATCCAACTGCGCCATGCGCGGGCCTCTCCGGGCACCGTAAAAAAACTCATTTTCGTAACCCTAACCCTAGGTGCTAGTCGGGGTTAGACAATTGCTCGGCAACGAAACTCCTGAGCGAAAAGGGCCCCATACGTTTTCTGCTCCCTTTTGGACCAGGAATCCAACTGCGCCATGCGCGGGCCTCTCCGGGCACCGTAAAAAACCTCATTTTCGTAACCCTAACCCTAGATGTGGGTATGGCAATTTGCAATGGTTCGGCAACGAAACTCCTGAGCGAAAAGGGCCCCATACGTTTTCTGCTCCCTTTTGGACCAGGAATCCAACTGCGCCATGCGCGGGCCTCTCCGGGCACCGTAAAAAAACTCATTTTCGTAACCCTAACCCTAGATGTGGGTATGGCAATTTGCAATGGTTCGGCAACGAAACTCCTGAGCGAAAAGGGCCCCATACGTTTTCTGCTCCCTTTTGGACCAGGAATCCAACTGCGCCATGCGCGGGCCTCTCCGGGCACCGTAAAAAAACTCATTTTCGTAACCCTAACCCTAGGTGCTAGTCGGGGTTAGACAATTGCTCGGCAACGAAACTCCTGAGCGAAAAGGGCCCAATACGTTTTCTGCTCCCTTTTGGACCAGGAATCCAACTGCGCCATGCGCGGGCCTCTCCGGGCACCGTAAAAAACCTCATTTTCGTAACCCTAACCCTAGATGTGGGTATGGCAATTTGCAATGGTTCGGCAACGAAACTCCTGAGCGAAAAGGGCCCCATACGTTTTCTGCTCCCTTTTGGACCAGGAATCCAACTGCGCCATGCGCGGGCCTCTCCGGGCACCGTAAAAAAACTCATTTTCGTAACCCTAACCCTAGGTGCTAGTCGGGGTTAGACAATTGCTCGGCAACGAAACTCCTGAGCGAAAAGGGTCCCATACGTTTTCTGCTCCCTTTTGGACCAGGAATCCAACTGCGCCATGCGCGGGCCTCTCCGGGCACCGTAAAAAACCTCATTTTCGTAACCCTAACCCTAGATGTGGGTATGGCAATTTGCAATGGTTCGGCAACGAAACTCCTGAGCGAAAAGGGCCCCATACGTTTTCTGCTCCCTTTTGGACCAGGAATCCAACTGCGCCATGCGCGGGCCTCTCCGGGCACCGTAAAAAAACTCATTTTCGTAACCCTAACCCTAGGTGCTAGTCGGGGTTAGACAATTGCTCGGCAACGAAACTCCTGAGCGAAAAGGGCCCCATACGTTTTCTGCTCCCTTTTGGACCAGGAATCCAACTGCGCCATGCGCGGGCCTCTCCGGGCACCGTAAAAAACCTCATTTTCGTAACCCTAACCCTAGATGTGGGTATGGCAATTTGCAATGGTTCGGCAACGAAACTCCTGAGCGAAAAGGGCCCCATACGTTTTCTGCTCCCTTTTGGACCAGGAATCCAACTGCGCCATGCGCGGGCCTCTCCGGGCACCGTAAAAAAACTCATTTTCGTAACCCTAACCCTAGGTGCTAGTCGGGGTTAGACAATTGCTCGGCAACGAAACTCCTGAGCGAAAAGGGCCCCATACGTTTTCTGCTCCCTTTTGGACCAGGAATCCAACTGCGCCATGCGCGGGCCTCTCCGGGCACCGTAAAAAACCTCATTTTCGTAACCCTAACCCTAGATGTGGGTATGGCAATTTGCAATGGTTCGGCAACGAAACTCCTGAGCGAAAAGGGCCCCATACGTTTTCTGCTCCCTTTTGGACCAGGAATCCAACTGCGCCATGCGCGGGCCTCTCCGGGCACCGTAAAAAAACTTATTTTCGTAACCCTAACCCTAGGTGCTAGTCGGGGTTAGACAATTGCTCGGCAACGAAACTCCTGAGCGAAAAGGGCCCCATACGTTTTCTGCTCCCTTTTGGACCAGGAATCCAACTGCGCCATGCGCGGGCCTCTCCGGGCACCGTAAAAAACCTCATTTTCGTAACCCTAACCCTAGATGTGGGTATGGCAATTTGCAATGGTTCGGCAACGAAACTCCTGAGCGAAAAGGGCCCCATACGTTTTCTGCTCCCTTTTGGACCAGGAATCCAACTGCGCCATGCGCGGGCCTCTCCGGGCACCGTAAAAAAACTCATTTTCGTAACCCTAACCCTAGGTGCTAGTCGGGGTTAGACAATTGCTCGGCAACGAAACTCCTGAGCGAAAAGGGCCCCATACGTTTTCTGCTCCCTTTTGGACCAGGAATCCAACTGCGCCATGCGCGGGCCTCTCCGGGCACCGTAAAAAAACTCATTTTCGTAACCCTAACCCTAGGTGCTAGTCGGGGTTAGACAATTGCTCGGCAACGAAACTCCTGAGCGAAAAGGGCCCCATACGTTTTCTGCTCCCTTTTGGACCAGGAATCCAACTGTGCCATGCGCGGGCCTCTCCGGGCACCGTAAAAAACCTCATTTTCGTAACCCTAACCCTAGATGTGGGTATGGCAATTTGCAATGGTTCGGCAACGAAACTCCTGAGCGAAAAGGGCCCCATACGTTTTCTGCTCCCTTTTGGACCAGGAATCCAACTGCGCCATGCGCGGGCCTCTCCGGGCACCGTAAAAAAACTAATTTTCGTAACCCTAACCCTAGGTGCTAGTCGGGTTTAGACAATTGCTCGGCAACGAAACTCCTGAGCGAAAAGGGTCCCATACGTTTTCTGCTCCCTTTTGGACCAGGAATCCAACTGCGCCATGCGCGGGCCTCTCCGGGCACCGTAAAAAACCTCATTTTCGTAACCCTAACCCTAGATGTGGGTATGGCAATTTGCAATGGTTCGGCAACGAAACTCCTGAGCGAAAAGGGCCCCATACGTTTTCTGCTCCCTTTTGGACCAGGAATCCAACTGCGCCATGCGCGGGCCTCTCCGGGCACCGTAAAAAAACTCATTTTCGTAACCCTAACCCTAGGTGCTAGTCGGGGTTAGACAATTGCTCGGCAACGAAACTCCTGAGCGAAAAGGGTCCCATACGTTTTCTGCTCCCTTTTGGACCAGGAATCCAACTGCGCCATGCGCGGGCCTCTCCGGGCACCGTAAAAAACCTCATTTTCGTAACCCTAACCCTAGATGTGGGTATGGCAATTTGCAATGGTTCGGCAACGAAACTCCTGAGCGAAAAGGGCCCCATACGTTTTCTGCTCCCTTTTGGACCAGGAATCCAACTGCGCCATGCGCGGGCCTCTCCGGGCACCGTAAAAAAACTCATTTTCGTAACCCTAACCCTAGGTGCTAGTCGGGGTTAGACAATTGCTCGGCAACGAAACTCCTGAGCGAAAAGGGCCCCATACGTTTTCTGCTCCCTTTTGGACCAGGAATCCAACTGTGCCATGCGCGGGCCTCTCCGGGCACCGTAAAAAACCTCATTTTCGTAACCCTAACCCTAGATGTGGGTATGGCAATTTGCAATGGTTCGGCAACGAAACTCCTGAGCGAAAAGGGCCCCATACGTTTTCTGCTCCCTTTTGGACCAGGAATCCAACTGCGCCATGCGCGGGCCTCTCCGGGCACCGTAAAAAAACTCATTTTCGTAACCCTAACCCTAGGTGCTAGTCGGGGTTAGACAATTGCTCGGCAACGAAACTCCTGAGCGAAAAGGGCCCCATACGTTTTCTGCTCCCTTTTGGACCAGGAATCCAACTGCGCCATGCGCGGGCCTCTCCGGGCACCGTAAAAAACCTCATTTTCGTAACCCTAACCCTAGATGTGGGTATGGCAATTTGCAATGGTTCGGCAACGAAACTCCTGAGCGAAAAGGGCCCCATACGTTTTCTGCTCCCTTTTGGACCAGGAATCCAACTGCGCCATGCGCGGGCCTCTCCGGGCACCGTAAAAAAACTCATTTTCGTAACCCTAACCCTAGATGTGGGTATGGCAATTTGCAATGGTTCGGCAACGAAACTCCTGAGCGAAAAGGGCCCCATACGTTTTCTGCTCCCTTTTGGACCAGGAATCCAACTGCGCCATGCGCGGGCCTCTCCGGGCACCGTAAAAAAACTCATTTTCGTAACCCTAACCCTAGGTGCTAGTCGGGGTTAGACAATTGCTCGGCAACGAAACTCCTGAGCGAAAAGGGCCCCATACGTTTTCTGCTCCCTTTTGGACCAGGAATCCAACTGTGCCATGCGCGGGCCTCTCCGGGCACCGTAAAAAACCTCATTTTCGTAACCCTAACCCTAGATGTGGGTATGGCAATTTGCAATGGTTCGGCAACGAAACTCCTGAGCGAAAAGGGCCCCATACGTTTTCTGCTCCCTTTTGGACCAGGAATCCAACTGCGCCATGCGCGGGCCTCTCCGGGCACCGTAAAAAAACTCATTTTCGTAACCCTAACCCTAGGTGCTAGTCGGGGTTAGACAATTGCTCGGCAACGAAACTCCTGAGCGAAAAGGGTCCCATACGTTTTCTGCTCCCTTTTGGACCAGGAATCCAACTGCGCCATGCGCGGGCCTCTCCGGGCACCGTAAAAAACCTCATTTTCGTAACCCTAACCCTAGATGTGGGTATGGCAATTTGCAATGGTTCGGCAACGAAACTCCTGAGCGAAAAGGGCCCCATACGTTTTCTGCTCCCTTTTGGACCAGGAATCCAACTGCGCCATGCGCGGGCCTCTCCGGGCACCGTAAAAAAACTCATTTTCGTAACCCTAACCCTAGGTGCTAGTCGGGGTTAGACAATTGCTCGGCAACGAAACTCCTGAGCGAAAAGGGCCCCATACGTTTTCTGCTCCCTTTTGGACCAGGAATCCAACTGTGCCATGCGCGGGCCTCTCCGGGCACCGTAAAAAACCTCATTTTCGTAACCCTAACCCTAGATGTGGGTATGGCAATTTGCAATGGTTCGGCAACGAAACTCCTGAGCGAAAAGGGCCCCATACGTTTTCTGCTCCCTTTTGGACCAGGAATCCAACTGCGCCATGCGCGGGCCTCTCCGGGCACCGTAAAAAAACTCATTTTCGTAACCCTAACCCTAGGTGCTAGTCGGGTTTAGACAATTGCTCGGCAACGAAACTCCTGAGCGAAAAGGGTCCCATACGTTTTCTGCTCCCTTTTGGACCAGGAATCCAACTGCGCCATGCGCGGGCCTCTCCGGGCACCGTAAAAAACCTCATTTTCGTAACCCTAACCCTAGATGTGGGTATGGCAATTTGCAATGGTTCGGCAACGAAACTCCTGAGCGAAAAGGGCCCCATACGTTTTCTGCTCCCTTTTGGACCAGGAATCCAACTGCGCCATGCGCGGGCCTCTCCGGGCACCGTAAAAAAACTCATTTTCGTAACCCTAACCCTAGGTGCTAGTCGGGGTTAGACAATTGCTCGGCAACGAAACTCCTGAGCGAAAAGGGTCCCATACGTTTTCTGCTCCCTTTTGGACCAGGAATCCAACTGCGCCATGCGCGGGCCTCTCCGGGCACCGTAAAAAACCTCATTTTCGTAACCCTAACCCTAGATGTGGGTATGGCAATTTGCAATGGTTCGGCAACGAAACTCCTGAGCGAAAAGGGCCCCATACGTTTTCTGCTCCCTTTTGGACCAGGAATCCAACTGCGCCATGCGCGGGCCTCTCCGGGCACCGTAAAAAAACTCATTTTCGTAACCCTAACCCTAGGTGCTAGTCGGGGTTAGACAATTGCTCGGCAACGAAACTCCTGAGCGAAAAGGGCCCCATACGTTTTCTGCTCCCTTTTGGACCAGGAATCCAACTGCGCCATGCGCGGGCCTCTCCGGGCACCGTAAAAAACCTCATTTTCGTAACCCTAACCCTAGATGTGGGTATGGCAATTTGCAATGGTTCGGCAACGAAACTCCTGAGCGAAAAGGGCCCCATACGTTTTCTGCTCCCTTTTGGACCAGGAATCCAACTGCGCCATGCGCGGGCCTCTCCGGGCACCGTAAAAAAACTCATTTTCGTAACCCTAACCCTAGGTGCTAGTCGGGGTTAGACAATTGCTCGGCAACGAAACTCCTGAGCGAAAAGGGCCCCATACGTTTTCTGCTCCCTTTTGGACCAGGAATCCAACTGCGCCATGCGCGGGCCTCTCCGGGCACCGTAAAAAAACTCATTTTCGTAACCCTAACCCTAGATGTGGGTATGGCAATTTGCAATGGTTCGGCAACGAAACTCCTGAGCGAAAAGGGCCCCATACGTTTTCTGCTCCCTTTTGGACCAGGAATCCAACTGCGCCATGCGCGGGCCTCTCCGGGCACCGTAAAAAAACTCATTTTCGTAACCCTAACCCTAGATGTGGGTATGGCAATTTGCAATGGTTCGGCAACGAAACTCCTGAGCGAAAAGGGCCCCATACGTTTTCTGCTCCCTTTTGGACCAGGAATCCAACTGCGCCATGCGCGGGCCTCTCCGGGCACCGTAAAAAAACTCATTTTCGTAACCCTAACCCTAGGTGCTAGTCGGGGTTAGACAATTGCTCGGCAACGAAACTCCTGAGCGAAAAGGGCCCCATACGTTTTCTGCTCCCTTTTGGACCAGGAATCCAACTGTGCCATGCGCGGGCCTCTCCGGGCACCGTAAAAAACCTCATTTTCGTAACCCTAACCCTAGATGTGGGTATGGCAATTTGCAATGGTTCGGCAACGAAACTCCTGAGCGAAAAGGGCCCCATACGTTTTCTGCTCCCTTTTGGACCAGGAATCCAACTGCGCCATGCGCGGGCCTCTCCGGGCACCGTAAAAAAACTCATTTTCGTAACCCTAACCCTAGGTGCTAGTCGGGGTTAGACAATTGCTCGGCAACGAAACTCCTGAGCGAAAAGGGTCCCATACGTTTTCTGCTCCCTTTTGGACCAGGAATCCAACTGCGCCATGCGCGGGCCTCTCCGGGCACCGTAAAAAACCTCATTTTCGTAACCCTAACCCTAGATGTGGGTATGGCAATTTGCAATGGTTCGGCAACGAAACTCCTGAGCGAAAAGGGCCCCATACGTTTTCTGCTCCCTTTTGGACCAGGAATCCAACTGCGCCATGCGCGGGCCTCTCCGGGCACCGTAAAAAAACTCATTTTCGTAACCCTAACCCTAGGTGCTAGTCGGGGTTAGACAATTGCTCGGCAACGAAACTCCTGAGCGAAAAGGGCCCCATACGTTTTCTGCTCCCTTTTGGACCAGGAATCCAACTGTGCCATGCGCGGGCCTCTCCGGGCACCGTAAAAAACCTCATTTTCGTAACCCTAACCCTAGATGTGGGTATGGCAATTTGCAATGGTTCGGCAACGAAACTCCTGAGCGAAAAGGGCCCCATACGTTTTCTGCTCCCTTTTGGACCAGGAATCCAACTGCGCCATGCGCGGGCCTCTCCGGGCACCGTAAAAAAACTCATTTTCGTAACCCTAACCCTAGGTGCTAGTCGGGTTTAGACAATTGCTCGGCAACGAAACTCCTGAGCGAAAAGGGTCCCATACGTTTTCTGCTCCCTTTTGGACCAGGAATCCAACTGCGCCATGCGCGGGCCTCTCCGGGCACCGTAAAAAACCTCATTTTCGTAACCCTAACCCTAGATGTGGGTATGGCAATTTGCAATGGTTCGGCAACGAAACTCCTGAGCGAAAAGGGCCCCATACGTTTTCTGCTCCCTTTTGGACCAGGAATCCAACTGCGCCATGCGCGGGCCTCTCCGGGCACCGTAAAAAAACTCATTTTCGTAACCCTAACCCTAGGTGCTAGTCGGGGTTAGACAATTGCTCGGCAACGAAACTCCTGAGCGAAAAGGGTCCCATACGTTTTCTGCTCCCTTTTGGACCAGGAATCCAACTGCGCCATGCGCGGGCCTCTCCGGGCACCGTAAAAAACCTCATTTTCGTAACCCTAACCCTAGATGTGGGTATGGCAATTTGCAATGGTTCGGCAACGAAACTCCTGAGCGAAAAGGGCCCCATACGTTTTCTGCTCCCTTTTGGACCAGGAATCCAACTGCGCCATGCGCGGGCCTCTCCGGGCACCGTAAAAAAACTCATTTTCGTAACCCTAACCCTAGGTGCTAGTCGGGGTTAGACAATTGCTCGGCAACGAAACTCCTGAGCGAAAAGGGCCCCATACGTTTTCTGCTCCCTTTTGGACCAGGAATCCAACTGCGCCATGCGCGGGCCTCTCCGGGCACCGTAAAAAACCTCATTTTCGTAACCCTAACCCTAGATGTGGGTATGGCAATTTGCAATGGTTCGGCAACGAAACTCCTGAGCGAAAAGGGCCCCATACGTTTTCTGCTCCCTTTTGGACCAGGAATCCAACTGCGCCATGCGCGGGCCTCTCCGGGCACCGTAAAAAAACTCATTTTCGTAACCCTAACCCTAGGTGCTAGTCGGGGTTAGACAATTGCTCGGCAACGAAACTCCTGAGCGAAAAGGGCCCCATACGTTTTCTGCTCCCTTTTGGACCAGGAATCCAACTGCGCCATGCGCGGGCCTCTCCGGGCACCGTAAAAAAACTCATTTTCGTAACCCTAACCCTAGGTGCTAGTCGGGGTTAGACAATTGCTCGGCAACGAAACTCCTGAGCGAAAAGGGCCCCATACGTTTTCTGCTCCCTTTTGGACCAGGAATCCAACTGCGCCATGCGCGGGCCTCTCCGGGCACCGTAAAAAACCTCATTTTCGTAACCCTAACCCTAGATGTGGGTATGGCAATTTGCAATGGTTCGGCAACGAAACTCCTGAGCGAAAAGGGCCCCATACGTTTTCTGCTCCCTTTTGGACCAGGAATCCAACTGCGCCATGCGCGGGCCTCTCCGGGCACCGTAAAAAAACTCATTTTCGTAACCCTAACCCTAGGTGCTAGTCGGGGTTAGACAATTGCTCGGCAACGAAACTCCTGAGCGAAAAGGGCCCCATACGTTTTCTGCTCCCTTTTGGACCAGGAATCCAACTGCGCCATGCGCGGGCCTCTCCGGGCACCGTAAAAAACCTCATTTTCGTAACCCTAACCCTAGATGTGGGTATGGCAATTTGCAATGGTTCGGCAACGAAACTCCTGAGCGAAAAGGGCCCCATACGTTTTCTGCTCCCTTTTGGACCAGGAATCCAACTGCGCCATGCGCGGGCCTCTCCGGGCACCGTAAAAAAACTTATTTTCGTAACCCTAACCCTAGGTGCTAGTCGGGGTTAGACAATTGCTCGGCAACGAAACTCCTGAGCGAAAAGGGCCCCATACGTTTTCTGCTCCCTTTTGGACCAGGAATCCAACTGCGCCATGCGCGGGCCTCTCCGGGCACCGTAAAAAACCTCATTTTCGTAACCCTAACCCTAGATGTGGGTATGGCAATTTGCAATGGTTCGGCAACGAAACTCCTGAGCGAAAAGGGCCCCATACGTTTTCTGCTCCCTTTTGGACCAGGAATCCAACTGCGCCATGCGCGGGCCTCTCCGGGCACCGTAAAAAAACTCATTTTCGTAACCCTAACCCTAGGTGCTAGTCGGGGTTAGACAATTGCTCGGCAACGAAACTCCTGAGCGAAAAGGGCCCCATACGTTTTCTGCTCCCTTTTGGACCAGGAATCCAACTGCGCCATGCGCGGGCCTCTCCGGGCACCGTAAAAAAACTCATTTTCGTAACCCTAACCCTAGGTGCTAGTCGGGGTTAGACAATTGCTCGGCAACGAAACTCCTGAGCGAAAAGGGCCCCATACGTTTTCTGCTCCCTTTTGGACCAGGAATCCAACTGTGCCATGCGCGGGCCTCTCCGGGCACCGTAAAAAACCTCATTTTCGTAACCCTAACCCTAGATGTGGGTATGGCAATTTGCAATGGTTCGGCAACGAAACTCCTGAGCGAAAAGGGCCCCATACGTTTTCTGCTCCCTTTTGGACCAGGAATCCAACTGCGCCATGCGCGGGCCTCTCCGGGCACCGTAAAAAAACTAATTTTCGTAACCCTAACCCTAGGTGCTAGTCGGGTTTAGACAATTGCTCGGCAACGAAACTCCTGAGCGAAAAGGGTCCCATACGTTTTCTGCTCCCTTTTGGACCAGGAATCCAACTGCGCCATGCGCGGGCCTCTCCGGGCACCGTAAAAAACCTCATTTTCGTAACCCTAACCCTAGATGTGGGTATGGCAATTTGCAATGGTTCGGCAACGAAACTCCTGAGCGAAAAGGGCCCCATACGTTTTCTGCTCCCTTTTGGACCAGGAATCCAACTGCGCCATGCGCGGGCCTCTCCGGGCACCGTAAAAAAACTCATTTTCGTAACCCTAACCCTAGGTGCTAGTCGGGGTTAGACAATTGCTCGGCAACGAAACTCCTGAGCGAAAAGGGTCCCATACGTTTTCTGCTCCCTTTTGGACCAGGAATCCAACTGCGCCATGCGCGGGCCTCTCCGGGCACCGTAAAAAACCTCATTTTCGTAACCCTAACCCTAGATGTGGGTATGGCAATTTGCAATGGTTCGGCAACGAAACTCCTGAGCGAAAAGGGCCCCATACGTTTTCTGCTCCCTTTTGGACCAGGAATCCAACTGCGCCATGCGCGGGCCTCTCCGGGCACCGTAAAAAAACTCATTTTCGTAACCCTAACCCTAGGTGCTAGTCGGGGTTAGACAATTGCTCGGCAACGAAACTCCTGAGCGAAAAGGGCCCCATACGTTTTCTGCTCCCTTTTGGACCAGGAATCCAACTGTGCCATGCGCGGGCCTCTCCGGGCACCGTAAAAAACCTCATTTTCGTAACCCTAACCCTAGATGTGGGTATGGCAATTTGCAATGGTTCGGCAACGAAACTCCTGAGCGAAAAGGGCCCCATACGTTTTCTGCTCCCTTTTGGACCAGGAATCCAACTGCGCCATGCGCGGGCCTCTCCGGGCACCGTAAAAAAACTCATTTTCGTAACCCTAACCCTAGGTGCTAGTCGGGTTTAGACAATTGCTCGGCAACGAAACTCCTGAGCGAAAAGGGTCCCATACGTTTTCTGCTCCCTTTTGGACCAGGAATCCAACTGCGCCATGCGCGGGCCTCTCCGGGCACCGTAAAAAACCTCATTTTCGTAACCCTAACCCTAGATGTGGGTATGGCAATTTGCAATGGTTCGGCAACGAAACTCCTGAGCGAAAAGGGCCCCATACGTTTTCTGCTCCCTTTTGGACCAGGAATCCAACTGCGCCATGCGCGGGCCTCTCCGGGCACCGTAAAAAAAACTCATTTTCGTAACCCTAACCCTAGGTGCTAGTCGGGGTTAGACAATTGCTCGGCAACGAAACTCCTGAGCGAAAAGGGTCCCATACGTTTTCTGCTCCCTTTTGGACCAGGAATCCAACTGCGCCATGCGCGGGCCTCTCCGGGCACCGTAAAAAACCTCATTTTCGTAACCCTAACCCTAGATGTGGGTATGGCAATTTGCAATGGTTCGGCAACGAAACTCCTGAGCGAAAAGGGCCCCATACGTTTTCTGCTCCCTTTTGGACCAGGAATCCAACTGCGCCATGCGCGGGCCTCTCCGGGCACCGTAAAAAAACTCATTTTCGTAACCCTAACCCTAGGTGCTAGTCGGGGTTAGACAATTGCTCGGCAACGAAACTCCTGAGCGAAAAGGGCCCCATACGTTTTCTGCTCCCTTTTGGACCAGGAATCCAACTGCGCCATGCGCGGGCCTCTCCGGGCACCGTAAAAAACCTCATTTTCGTAACCCTAACCCTAGATGTGGGTATGGCAATTTGCAATGGTTCGGCAACGAAACTCCTGAGCGAAAAGGGCCCCATACGTTTTCTGCTCCCTTTTGGACCAGGAATCCAACTGCGCCATGCGCGGGCCTCTCCGGGCACCGTAAAAAAACTCATTTTCGTAACCCTAACCCTAGGTGCTAGTCGGGGTTAGACAATTGCTCGGCAACGAAACTCCTGAGCGAAAAGGGCCCCATACGTTTTCTGCTCCCTTTTGGACCAGGAATCCAACTGCGCCATGCGCGGGCCTCTCCGGGCACCGTAAAAAAACTCATTTTCGTAACCCTAACCCTAGGTGCTAGTCGGGGTTAGACAATTGCTCGGCAACGAAACTCCTGAGCGAAAAGGGCCCCATACGTTTTCTGCTCCCTTTTGGACCAGGAATCCAACTGCGCCATGCGCGGGCCTCTCCGGGCACCGTAAAAAACCTCATTTTCGTAACCCTAACCCTAGATGTGGGTATGGCAATTTGCAATGGTTCGGCAACGAAACTCCTGAGCGAAAAGGGCCCCATACGTTTTCTGCTCCCTTTTGGACCAGGAATCCAACTGCGCCATGCGCGGGCCTCTCCGGGCACCGTAAAAAAACTCATTTTCGTAACCCTAACCCTAGATGTGGGTATGGCAATTTGCAATGGTTCGGCAACGAAACTCCTGAGCGAAAAGGGCCCCATACGTTTTCTGCTCCCTTTTGGACCAGGAATCCAACTGCGCCATGCGCGGGCCTCTCCGGGCACCGTAAAAAAACTCATTTTCGTAACCCTAACCCTAGGTGCTAGTCGGGGTTAGACAATTGCTCGGCAACGAAACTCCTGAGCGAAAAGGGCCCAATACGTTTTCTGCTCCCTTTTGGACCAGGAATCCAACTGCGCCATGCGCGGGCCTCTCCGGGCACCGTAAAAAACCTCATTTTCGTAACCCTAACCCTAGATGTGGGTATGGCAATTTGCAATGGTTCGGCAACGAAACTCCTGAGCGAAAAGGGCCCCATACGTTTTCTGCTCCCTTTTGGACCAGGAATCCAACTGCGCCATGCGCGGGCCTCTCCGGGCACCGTAAAAAAACTCATTTTCGTAACCCTAACCCTAGGTGCTAGTCGGGGTTAGACAATTGCTCGGCAACGAAACTCCTGAGCGAAAAGGGTCCCATACGTTTTCTGCTCCCTTTTGGACCAGGAATCCAACTGCGCCATGCGCGGGCCTCTCCGGGCACCGTAAAAAACCTCATTTTCGTAACCCTAACCCTAGATGTGGGTATGGCAATTTGCAATGGTTCGGCAACGAAACTCCTGAGCGAAAAGGGCCCCATACGTTTTCTGCTCCCTTTTGGACCAGGAATCCAACTGCGCCATGCGCGGGCCTCTCCGGGCACCGTAAAAAACCTCATTTTCGTAACCCTAACCCTAGATGTGGGTATGGCAATTTGCAATGGTTCGGCAACGAAACTCCTGAGCGAAAAGGGCCCCATACGTTTTCTGCTCCCTTTTGGACCAGGAATCCAACTGCGCCATGCGCGGGCCTCTCCGGGCACCGTAAAAAAACTCATTTTCGTAACCCTAACCCTAGGTGCTAGTCGGGGTTAGACAATTGCTCGGCAACGAAACTCCTGAGCGAAAAGGGCCCCATACGTTTTCTGCTCCCTTTTGGACCAGGAATCCAACTGCGCCATGCGCGGGCCTCTCCGGGCACCGTAAAAAACCTCATTTTCGTAACCCTAACCCTAGATGTGGGTATGGCAATTTGCAATGGTTCGGCAACGAAACTCCTGAGCGAAAAGGGCCCCATACGTTTTCTGCTCCCTTTTGGACCAGGAATCCAACTGCGCCATGCGCGGGCCTCTCCGGGCACCGTAAAAAAACTTATTTTCGTAACCCTAACCCTAGGTGCTAGTCGGGGTTAGACAATTGCTCGGCAACGAAACTCCTGAGCGAAAAGGGCCCCATACGTTTTCTGCTCCCTTTTGGACCAGGAATCCAACTGCGCCATGCGCGGGCCTCTCCGGGCACCGTAAAAAACCTCATTTTCGTAACCCTAACCCTAGATGTGGGTATGGCAATTTGCAATGGTTCGGCAACGAAACTCCTGAGCGAAAAGGGCCCCATACGTTTTCTGCTCCCTTTTGGACCAGGAATCCAACTGCGCCATGCGCGGGCCTCTCCGGGCACCGTAAAAAAACTCATTTTCGTAACCCTAACCCTAGGTGCTAGTCGGGGTTAGACAATTGCTCGGCAACGAAACTCCTGAGCGAAAAGGGCCCCATACGTTTTCTGCTCCCTTTTGGACCAGGAATCCAACTGCGCCATGCGCGGGCCTCTCCGGGCACCGTAAAAAACCTCATTTTCGTAACCCTAACCCTAGATGTGGGTATGGCAATTTGCAATGGTTCGGCAACGAAACTCCTGAGCGAAAAGGGCCCCATACGTTTTCTGCTCCCTTTTGGACCAGGAATCCAACTGCGCCATGCGCGGGCCTCTCCGGGCACCGTAAAAAAAACTCATTTTCGTAACCCTAACCCTAGGTGCTAGTCGGGGTTAGACAATTGCTCGGCAACGAAACTCCTGAGCGAAAAGGGCCCCATACGTTTTCTGCTCCCTTTTGGACCAGGAATCCAACTGCGCCATGCGCGGGCCTCTCCGGGCACCGTAAAAAACCTCATTTTCGTAACCCTAACCCTAGATGTGGGTATGGCAATTTGCAATGGTTCGGCAACGAAACTCCTGAGCGAAAAGGGCCCCATACGTTTTCTGCTCCCTTTTGGACCAGGAATCCAACTGCGCCATGCGCGGGCCTCTCCGGGCACCGTAAAAAAACTCATTTTCGTAACCCTAACCCTAGGTGCTAGTCGGGGTTAGACAATTGCTCGGCAACGAAACTCCTGAGCGAAAAGGGCCCCATACGTTTTCTGCTCCCTTTTGGACCAGGAATCCAACTGCGCCATGCGCGGGCCTCTCCGGGCACCGTAAAAAACCTCATTTTCGTAACCCTAACCCTAGATGTGGGTATGGCAATTTGCAATGGTTCGGCAACGAAACTCCTGAGCGAAAAGGGCCCCATACGTTTTCTGCTCCCTTTTGGACCAGGAATCCAACTGCGCCATGCGCGGGCCTCTCCGGGCACCGTAAAAAAAACTCATTTTCGTAACCCTAACCCTAGGTGCTAGTCGGGGTTAGACAATTGCTCGGCAACGAAACTCCTGAGCGAAAAGGGCCCCATACGTTTTCTGCTCCCTTTTGGACCAGGAATCCAACTGCGCCATGCGCGGGCCTCTCCGGGCACCGTAAAAAAACTCATTTTCGTAACCCTAACCCTAGATGTGGGTATGGCAATTTGCAATGGTTCGGCAACGAAACTCCTGAGCGAAAAGGGCCCCATACGTTTTCTGCTCCCTTTTGGACCAGGAATCCAACTGCGCCATGCGCGGGCCTCTCCGGGCACCGTAAAAAAAACTCATTTTCGTAACCCTAACCCTAGGTGCTAGTCGGGGTTAGACAATTGCTCGGCAACGAAACTCCTGAGCGAAAAGGGCCCCATACGTTTTCTGCTCCCTTTTGGACCAGGAATCCAACTGCGCCATGCGCGGGCCTCTCCGGGCACCGTAAAAAAACTCATTTTCGTAACCCTAACCCTAGGTGCTAGTCGGGGTTAGACAATTGCTCGGCAACGAAACTCCTGAGCGAAAAGGGCCCCATACGTTTTCTGCTCCCTTTTGGACCAGGAATCCAACTGCGCCATGCGCGGGCCTCTCCGGGCACCGTAAAAAAACTCATTTTCGTAACCCTAACCCTAGATGTGGGTATGGCAATTTGCAATGGTTCGGCAACGAAACTCCTGAGCGAAAAGGGCCCCATACGTTTTCTGCTCCCTTTTGGACCAGGAATCCAACTGCGCCATGCGCGGGCCTCTCCGGGCACCGTAAAAAAACTCATTTTCGTAACCCTAACCCTAGGTGCTAGTCGGGGTTAGACAATTGCTCGGCAACGAAACTCCTGAGCGAAAAGGGCCCAATACGTTTTCTGCTCCCTTTTGGACCAGGAATCCAACTGCGCCATGCGCGGGCCTCTCCGGGCACCGTAAAAAACCTCATTTTCGTAACCCTAACCCTAGATGTGGGTATGGCAATTTGCAATGGTTCGGCAACGAAACTCCTGAGCGAAAAGGGCCCCATACGTTTTCTGCTCCCTTTTGGACCAGGAATCCAACTGCGCCATGCGCGGGCCTCTCCGGGCACCGTAAAAAAACTCATTTTCGTAACCCTAACCCTAGATGTGGGTATGGCAATTTGCAATGGTTCGGCAACGAAACT
This sequence comes from Poromitra crassiceps, assembly GCF_964638095.1. NCBI lineage: Eukaryota > Metazoa > Chordata > Actinopteri > Beryciformes > Melamphaidae > Poromitra > Poromitra crassiceps. Next base: position 20,529 of record NW_028151720.1, on the reverse strand, counting down.
CCTGAGCGAAAAGGGCCCCATACGTTTTCTGCTCCCTTTTGGACCAGGAATCCAACTGCGCCATGCGCGGGCCTCTCCGGGCACCGTAAAAAAAACTCATTTTCGTAACCCTAACCCTAGGTGCTAGTCGGGGTTAGACAATTGCTCGGCAACGAAACTCCTGAGCGAAAAGGGCCCCATACGTTTTCTGCTCCCTTTTGGACCAGGAATCCAACTGCGCCATGCGCGGGCCTCTCCGGGCACCGTAAAAAAACTCATTTTCGTAACCCTAACCCTAGGTGCTAGTCGGGGTTAGACAATTGCTCGGCAACGAAACTCCTGAGCGAAAAGGGCCCCATACGTTTTCTGCTCCCTTTTGGACCAGGAATCCAACTGCGCCATGCGCGGGCCTCTCCGGGCACCGTAAAAAAACTCATTTTCGTAACCCTAACCCTAGATGTGGGTATGGCAATTTGCAATGGTTCGGCAACGAAACTCCTGAGCGAAAAGGGCCCCATACGTTTTCTGCTCCCTTTTGGACCAGGAATCCAACTGCGCCATGCGCGGGCCTCTCCGGGCACCGTAAAAAAACTCATTTTCGTAACCCTAACCCTAGGTGCTAGTCGGGGTTAGACAATTGCTCGGCAACGAAACTCCTGAGCGAAAAGGGCCCAATACGTTTTCTGCTCCCTTTTGGACCAGGAATCCAACTGCGCCATGCGCGGGCCTCTCCGGGCACCGTAAAAAACCTCATTTTCGTAACCCTAACCCTAGATGTGGGTATGGCAATTTGCAATGGTTCGGCAACGAAACTCCTGAGCGAAAAGGGCCCCATACGTTTTCTGCTCCCTTTTGGACCAGGAATCCAACTGCGCCATGCGCGGGCCTCTCCGGGCACCGTAAAAAAACTCATTTTCGTAACCCTAACCCTAGGTGCTAGTCGGGGTTAGACAATTGCTCGGCAACGAAACTCCTGAGCGAAAAGGGTCCCATACGTTTTCTGCTCCCTTTTGGACCAGGAATCCAACTGCGCCATGCGCGGGCCTCTCCGGGCACCGTAAAAAACCTCATTTTCGTAACCCTAACCCTAGATGTGGGTATGGCAATTTGCAATGGTTCGGCAACGAAACTCCTGAGCGAAAAGGGCCCCATACGTTTTCTGCTCCCTTTTGGACCAGGAATCCAACTGCGCCATGCGCGGGCCTCTCCGGGCACCGTAAAAAAACTCATTTTCGTAACCCTAACCCTAGGTGCTAGTCGGGGTTAGACAATTGCTCGGCAACGAAACTCCTGAGCGAAAAGGGCCCCATACGTTTTCTGCTCCCTTTTGGACCAGGAATCCAACTGCGCCATGCGCGGGCCTCTCCGGGCACCGTAAAAAACCTCATTTTCGTAACCCTAACCCTAGATGTGGGTATGGCAATTTGCAATGGTTCGGCAACGAAACTCCTGAGCGAAAAGGGCCCCATACGTTTTCTGCTCCCTTTTGGACCAGGAATCCAACTGCGCCATGCGCGGGCCTCTCCGGGCACCGTAAAAAAACTCATTTTCGTAACCCTAACCCTAGGTGCTAGTCGGGGTTAGACAATTGCTCGGCAACGAAACTCCTGAGCGAAAAGGGCCCCATACGTTTTCTGCTCCCTTTTGGACCAGGAATCCAACTGCGCCATGCGCGGGCCTCTCCGGGCACCGTAAAAAACCTCATTTTCGTAACCCTAACCCTAGATGTGGGTATGGCAATTTGCAATGGTTCGGCAACGAAACTCCTGAGCGAAAAGGGCCCCATACGTTTTCTGCTCCCTTTTGGACCAGGAATCCAACTGCGCCATGCGCGGGCCTCTCCGGGCACCGTAAAAAAACTTATTTTCGTAACCCTAACCCTAGGTGCTAGTCGGGGTTAGACAATTGCTCGGCAACGAAACTCCTGAGCGAAAAGGGCCCCATACGTTTTCTGCTCCCTTTTGGACCAGGAATCCAACTGCGCCATGCGCGGGCCTCTCCGGGCACCGTAAAAAACCTCATTTTCGTAACCCTAACCCTAGATGTGGGTATGGCAATTTGCAATGGTTCGGCAACGAAACTCCTGAGCGAAAAGGGCCCCATACGTTTTCTGCTCCCTTTTGGACCAGGAATCCAACTGCGCCATGCGCGGGCCTCTCCGGGCACCGTAAAAAAACTCATTTTCGTAACCCTAACCCTAGGTGCTAGTCGGGGTTAGACAATTGCTCGGCAACGAAACTCCTGAGCGAAAAGGGCCCCATACGTTTTCTGCTCCCTTTTGGACCAGGAATCCAACTGCGCCATGCGCGGGCCTCTCCGGGCACCGTAAAAAACCTCATTTTCGTAACCCTAACCCTAGATGTGGGTATGGCAATTTGCAATGGTTCGGCAACGAAACTCCTGAGCGAAAAGGGCCCCATACGTTTTCTGCTCCCTTTTGGACCAGGAATCCAACTGCGCCATGCGCGGGCCTCTCCGGGCACCGTAAAAAAAACTCATTTTCGTAACCCTAACCCTAGGTGCTAGTCGGGGTTAGACAATTGCTCGGCAACGAAACTCCTGAGCGAAAAGGGCCCCATACGTTTTCTGCTCCCTTTTGGACCAGGAATCCAACTGCGCCATGCGCGGGCCTCTCCGGGCACCGTAAAAAACCTCATTTTCGTAACCCTAACCCTAGATGTGGGTATGGCAATTTGCAATGGTTAGGGTTAGGGTTAGGGTTAGGGTTAGGGTTAGGGTTAGGGTTAGGGTTAGGGTTAGGGTTAGGGTTAGGGTTAGGGTTAGGGTTAGGGTTAGGGTTTAGGGTTAGGGTTAGGGTTAGGGTTAGGGTTAGGGTTAGGGTTAGGGTTAGGGTTAGGGTTAGGGTTAGGGTTAGGGTTAGGGTTAGGGTTAGGGTTAGGGTTAGGGTTAGTTAGGGTTAGTAGGGTTAGGGTTAGGGTTAGGGTTAGGGTTAGGGTTAGGGTTAGGGTTAGGGTTAGGGTTAGGGTTAGGGTTAGGGTTAGGGTTAGGGTTAGGGTTAGGGTTAGGGTTAGGGTTAGGGTTAGGGTTAGGGTTAGGGTTAGGGTTAGGGTTAGGGTTAGGGTTAGGGTTAGGGTTAGGGTTAGGGTTAGGGTTAGGGTTAGGGTTAGGGTTAGGGTTAGGGTTAGGGTTAGGGTTAGGGTTAGGGTTAGGGTTAGGGTTAGGGTTAGGGTTAGGGTTAGGGTTAGGGTTAGGGTTAGGGTTAGGGTTAGGGTTAGGTAATAGGGTACGTTGCTCACTACTTTCGTCAAACTTCCCGCCTCAATTAGGGGATCATAGGCTCCACCCATTTATGTAAAGTAGAGGAGGGGGAAATACATGATGTATTAAAAGGACAAGTGGCCACGCCCACCGGAAGTGGGCGTAAACATTATTTTAAAAAGTTTTCAATGTAAAAGTGAAAAGTCAACATGGGATCATAGCTTAATCCTGCCGGCTACCCCCCCTAATTCGACTATGGGCTTTCCAACGCACATTTTATAAATTGTGTACGACCTTCAGGGGCGGAGCTATGGCCGTTTTAAAATAAAAAAGTTAAAAAGTAAAACATGTTTTTTTTTCACCAAACACATCCTATATGACGTAGTTTTGGTCGCTGAGCACGAATATCAAGTTTATTTTTGGGTACGACTTCCGGTTCCGGAGATATGGCCGTTTCAAAAAAAAAAAAAAAGTGTTGAAATTTTACTAAGTGTTTGAATGTATGGGTTTTTAAAATCCTTCCTCAGGGGGTGTGATATGAGTGCGTTTCAGGTCATTTGGAGTCGACTGGTACCATCCTTGAAAATTGAAAAATAGGAAAAGTACTTATGTTTTTTTTTTATATAATTTTTTTTTAGCATGCTAATGTTGCTAGCATGTTAGCTTAGCATTAGCTTAGCATTAGCATGCTAACATCAGCTTAGCATGTGCATGCTAAGCTGATGTTAGCATGCTAATGGTAATGCTAATGCTAATTAGCATTAGTTTTTTTTTTTTTTTTACTAAGTGTTTTTTGCCAAAATCCTTCCTCAGGGGATGTGATAGGAGCATGTTTCAGGCCATTTGGAGTCGATTGGTACTATCCTTGAAAGTTGTTTTTTGGCAACATTTAGTTAGGAAAAGTACTTAGGTTTTTTTCTTTTGTAGTTCTCCGCCATTTTTGTAGTTTTTTTTTTTTTAGCATGCTAATGATGCTAGCATGCTAAGCTAACGTTAGCATGCTAAGCTAACCCGGAAGTGGCCGCCATTATGCTAATTAGGTGACGCTGATTCCAACGCATCCAATAGGAGCTCTCTACGACCTTCCTAGCCGGAGTTGTAGTTCTTTATTTTTTTGTAGTTCTTTATTATTTTTTTTTGAATTATTTTTTTTTTTTTTCATAGCCATGTGACCACTCTAAGGACTCCAAATTGGACGAGGATCCCGAAAAAGTACTTTTTACCTGGATCCGAGTTTCGGCAAATTTTAGGAGTGCTCCAAATGACACCAAAGTTACAGGGAAGCTTCATCATGATGAGAAGATACGCCTGAACGAGTTTGGTGTCATTTGGAAAAACTTTGGTCAAAAAAAAAAAAAAAAATGACACCAAACTCACAGGGAAGCTTCATCATGATGAGAAGAACCCCCTCAGCGAGTGGCATGCAGTTTCGTCAATTTTCCTAGGAGATATTAGCATTTGTTTGTTGGGTTAGATAAAAACAACAACAAAGAACAAAATGCTCATATCTCCTAGGAAAATTGATGAAACTGCATGCCACTCGCTGAGGGGGTTCTTATCATGGCATAGAAGACTCGATTTGAGTTTGGTGTCATTTGGAGCACTTCCTGGTTTCGACCACTTCCTGTCCCACAGGATGTAAACAGTGGTCAAAACCAGGAAGTGCACCAAATGACACCATACTTACAGGGAAGCTTCAGCATGATGAGAAGAATCCCCTCAGCGAGTGGCATGCAGTTTCATCAATTTTCCTAGGAGATATGAGCATTTGTTGTTGAAAATGCCAACAACAACAAATGCTCATATCTCCTAGGAAAATGGATGAAACTGCTTAAAACTTTGTGCCTGAATCCCTCTCATGGCATAGAAGACTCGATTTGAGTTTGGTGTCATTTGGAGCAAAAAAAATTTTTGACGTTTTTGGGCGTTTTTTGGCCGTAGCTCGGGAACGCAAGCACCTACAGAGACGGGACTGACGCCCATAGAAAGATCGTCGAGTTTTACACACGTTCAGTTTTGTTTACTCGTAAATTTTGCTCAACGAGGCTTAGTTTCCGAGATAAACGCGAAAAACCGTTTTTTTCAGAAAGAAATGCGAAAAAAACGGTGTAAACAACGGCCGATATCTCGGGAACGCAAGGAGGTACAGCCACGGGACCAACGCCATTCGAAAGCCCTTCAAATTCTACGTCTAATAGAATGTGTGGTGAAGTCCGTACATCAACTTTAGGGGGCGCTATTAGCAAGAATGTGCAAAAAACGATCTTTTCTTTGGCCGTTTTCTGGCCATATCTCCGGAACGGAAGCACGTACAGACACGGGACCAACGCCATTCGAAAGCCCTTCAAATTCTACGTCTAATAGAATGTGTGGTGAAGTCCCAACATCAACTTTAGGGGGCGCTATTTGCCAAAAACGAAATCGTCCCTAAACGTTTTTTGGCCGTATCTTTTGAACGGAAGCACGTACAGACACGGGACTAACGCCATTCGAAAGCCCTTCAAATTTTACGTCTAATAGGATGTGTGGTGAAGTCCGGACATCAACTTTAGGGGGCGCGATTTGCTAAAAACTGTTAAATCGAATTTTATCAAACTTGACCAACTTCCGCGGCCGATTTCGACCATTTCCGCTGCTCTACGAGTTTTCTAATTGTTACCATTCGATTCCTCGTCAAATTCTACATAAGAATAAGTTGGTTTGAGTCCTTAAATCATAAAATTCAATGTATTTATTATATAATTTAACAAACAAAGTTAACTTTTTGGAAGAGTATAAAAGGAAGCTGGCGTTTTCTCTCATTAGGCTACTGTACTCTCATGTAGTCACACCTTGCTCTATTTGCTCCTGGTTTTTTGCTGTATCTGTTGATTCCCTGTTGTCCCCCATACCCTGTGACCCCTGCCATACCCTGTAACCCCTGTCAGTACCCTGTTTGTCTCCCATACCCTGTCTGTATCCCCTAACCCTTGTTTTACATCGTTTTTGTCACAGTTTGTCCTTGTTTGTTCTGTGTTTTGTGTTCATTGTTTTGTGTTCATTGTTGATTGATTGCCATGGCAAGCATGGCAGAGGATGTGTTTGGTGTAGCGGCTGCTGCCAACACTGAGGCGCTGCAGGGTGCCTACTCAGCGTTTGGTGGGGATGCTGGGGCCTTCCTCATGGCCGAGGATGTGTTTGTTCCCCTCCACCCTGTATGTCACCCCACTCCCACTGACCTGAGGGTCACTTATGACATCGATGGGGCCGTCCTTCAGGTGAGGCAGTTTCACTCCCTGAAGGCACGGCTCCACTACCTCTACCTGCCAGAAACGCGGGCACAGTACGGGGCCCGTAGGCAGTGGCCTGGACTCCACAAGCATGTGAAGCTCCACGACTTGTCGGATGAGGTCATGCGGGAGTGGACGCACGTCCACGCCGTCACCTTGGGGTTTGTGGACGGTGGGTGGATCTGCCACCTGTCGGTGGTCCCGGGGGACAAGGTCCGTCCATCCCTGCAGTTCCTCACACACAACATGGCCAAAAAGATCACAGAGGAAGCAGCCGTGGAGGTGGCTGGCGCCATGATTGCGAGGATGAGGGGGGCTAAGGACGAGATAAAAAGGAGGCCCAGCTTCCAAAAAAATAATCTGTCCGACCTGTCAAAAATGAGGGTCTGCCCAGGGGACCAGGAGCTCATCCTCACCTACCTTGACAAGGCAATCGACGCCACCCCGCTCCCTGAAGGTCTTGTATGGCTCCGTACCCTGACCCAGATGGGCCAGAAAGACCAGGCGCCCCTGGACATCGCCTCGATGTTCGAACACCGTTGGGACATCGAGGCGGTGTCAGTGCACGTGGCCACATCATTCCACCACCCTAACAAGGGGGTGGATATGATGTGGTCGCGTCACGGCATCAACCGTGTTTGTGGAGCCAGGGGAAGGACATTTACAAACATGTCCTTCCATGAGGCTGCAAATTTCCAGTCTTCATTATCAAACCGCCGGCTCGATCTTGACCACAAGATATGGGAGACGATCAACCTGGGCAAGGGCAGCCTTACGTTTCTCCAAATGTATTGTGACAGCCCCCACAACCCCCAGACGCCATTCTTCAAACACCCGGTCAGCGGGGTCATTGCCTGTTGTGGTGTCTTACACCCCAGCACCACCAAGGCCATGGGGACCAGGGCAAAAAAGTATGGAGTCCATTTCAACGACCTCCGAGACAAGGGACACTACCAGCTCCCTGCCCGTCTGGAGGTCGTTATTCGATTTGAGTCTGGGGAGGAGGAGGGGAAGGAGGTGCTGGTGCCATCCAGCATCGAGCCAGCCAAATGCTTCAATGTGCAAGGCCTCCACAACCTCCTCAGTTCGGAGGCGATGCTGCTCCCATTCCAGGGTCAAGGTCTCAAGGAGGTCACCTCAGCGTGTATCGGCTACGTGACACAGACCCTGGAATGGGAGTACACGCAAGCCGACCAGAAGGGAGGATATGATCACTGCTGGAAAGCATATCAGATGGAGCTAGCGCTGGAGGAATTCTTCCATGGTGCACCACGGTGCAACTCCGACAGAGCCTACAGTGTCAGCCTGGGCACTAGCTCAGTACATGTAGAGAGCAGGACCAGGCAGCGGGGTTTCCTGGGCCTTGCTGCCTGGTCAGGAGCCAGCGCTGGCAATGTGCCTCCACCGCTGGAGCACTGGACAGCGGTGGAGGTGCAGCAGGATCGGATCAAAAGGATATTCCCCCTCACGAACTGTCTGGGTGCCAACGATGGGGTGCTGGGTGAGGCCCTGGTAGAGGTTCTCTTGAAGGACCTCTACCAGAGGAACTATAATGTGCCCCTCGACCTGCTGCAGGGAACAACAGATCGGATCCTGCCCGCAGACTCCCACACATATACAGAGCTGGCGGAGAAGGTAGTGGAATGTGTGGCCCATTTCCGCTACCCCTGTGTGCTGCCGCGGGCGGTCGAGTTGGTGCGATCGGAGGGACGGGATCCAGCCAAGGTCTTGGTTGAGGGGTTGAAAGCCCTCAACCTCAAGTATTTTCCCTTAATAAAGTACAGGACCTTCAAAAATTCAAAGACTGCCAACTGGTCCTTCAGGCAGTTCCAAGAACTACGCGACATGGGAGAACCTGTTTCTCAAAGTGCAAGAATGCACGCCTTGTCGCAGAGCATATGTGACCAGATTGTGGAGCGTGGCCTTACCGGGGAAGGTTAGGGTTAGGGTTAGGGTTAGGGTTAGGGTTAGGGTTAGGGTTAGGGTTAGGGTTAGGGTTAGGGTTAGGGTTAGGGTTAGGGTTAGGGTTAGGGTTAGGGTTAGGGTTAGGGTTAGGGTTAGGGTTAGGGTTAGGGTTAGGGTTAGGGTTAGGGTTAGGGTTAGGGTTAGGGTTAGGGTTAGGGTTAGGGTTAGGGTTAGGGTTAGGGTTAGGGTTAGGGTTAGGGTTAGGGTTAGGGTTAGGGTTAGGGTTAGGGTTAGGGTTAGGGTTAGGGTTAGGGTTAGGGTTAGGGTTAGGGTTAGGGTTAGGGTTAGGGTTAGGGTTAGGGTTAGGGTTAGGGTTAGGGTTAGGGTTAGGGTTAGGGTTAGGGTTAGGGTTAGGGTTAGGGTTAGGGTTAGGGTTAGGGTTAGGGTTAGGGTTAGGGTTAGGGTTAGGGTTAGGGTTAGGGTTAGGGTTAGGGTTAGGGTTAGGGTTAGGGTTAGGGTTAGGGTTAGGGTTAGGGTTAGGGTTAGGGTTAGGGTTAGGGTTAGGGTTAGGGTTAGGGTTAGGGTTAGGGTTAGGGTTAGGGTTAGGGTTAGGGTTAGGGTTAGGGTTAGGGTTAGGGTTAGGGTTAGGGTTAGGGTTAGGGTTAGGGTTAGGGTTAGGGTTAGGGTTAGGGTTAGGGTTAGGGTTAGGGTTAGGGTTAGGGTTAGGGTTAGGGTTAGGGTTAGGGTTAGGGTTAGGGTTAGGGTTAGGGTTAGGGTTAGGGTTAGGGTTAGGGTTAGGGTTAGGGTTAGGGTTAGGGTTAGGGTTAGGGTTAGGGTTAGGGTTAGGGTTAGGGTTAGGGTTAGGGTTAGGGTTAGGGTTAGGGTTAGGGTTAGGGTTAGGGTTAGGGTTAGGGTTAGGGTTAGGGTTAGGGTTAGGGTTAGGGTTAGGGTTAGGGTTAGGGTTAGGGTTAGGGTTAGGGTTAGGGTTAGGGTTAGGGTTAGGGTTAGGGTTAGGGTTAGGGTTAGGGTTAGGGTTAGGGTTAGGGTTAGGGTTAGGGTTAGGGTTAGGGTTAGGGTTAGGGTTAGGGTTAGGGTTAGGGTTAGGGTTAGGGTTAGGGTTAGGGTTAGGGTTAGGGTTAGGGTTAGGGTTAGGGTTAGGGTTAGGGTTAGGGTTAGGGTTAGGGTTAGGGTTAGGGTTAGGGTTAGGGTTAGGGTTAGGGTTAGGGTTAGGGTTAGGGTTAGGGTTAGGGTTAGGGTTAGGGTTAGGGTTAGGGTTAGGGTTAGGGTTAGGGTTAGGGTTAGGGTTAGGGTTAGGGTTAGGGTTAGGGTTAGGGTTAGGGTTAGGGTTAGGGTTAGGGTTAGGGTTAGGGTTAGGGTTAGGGTTAGGGTTAGGGTTAGGGTTAGGGTTAGGGTTAGGGTTAGGGTTAGGGTTAGGGTTAGGGTTAGGGTTAGGGTTAGGGTTAGGGTTAGGGTTAGGGTTAGGGTTAGGGTTAGGGTTAGGGTTAGGGTTAGGGTTAGGGTTAGGGTTAGGGTTAGGGTTAGGGTTAGGGTTAGGGTTAGGGTTAGGGTTAGGGTTAGGGTTAGGGTTAGGGTTAGGGTTAGGGTTAGGGTTAGGGTTAGGGTTAGGGTTAGGGTTAGGGTTAGGGTTAGGGTTAGGGTTAGGGTTAGGGTTAGGGTTAGGGTTAGGGTTAGGGTTAGGGTTAGGGTTAGGGTTAGGGTTAGGGTTAGGGTTAGGGTTAGGGTTAGGGTTAGGGTTAGGGTTAGGGTTAGGGTTAGGGTTAGGGTTAGGGTTAGGGTTAGGGTTAGGGTTAGGGTTAGGGTTAGGGTTAGGGTTAGGGTTAGGGTTAGGGTTAGGGTTAGGGTTAGGGTTAGGGTTAGGGTTAGGGTTAGGGTTAGGGTTAGGGTTAGGGTTAGGGTTAGGGTTAGGGTTAGGGTTAGGGTTAGGGTTAGGGTTAGGGTTAGGGTTAGGGTTAGGGTTAGGGTTAGGGTTAGGGTTAGGGTTAGGGTTAGGGTTAGGGTTAGGGTTAGGGTTAGGGTTAGGGTTAGGGTTAGGGTTAGGGTTAGGGTTAGGGTTAGGGTTAGGGTTAGGGTTAGGGTTAGGGTTAGGGTTAGGGTTAGGGTTAGGGTTAGGGTTAGGGTTAGGGTTAGGGTTAGGGTTAGGGTTAGGGTTAGGGTTAGGGTTAGGGTTAGGGTTAGGGTTAGGGTTAGGGTTAGGGTTAGGGTTAGGGTTAGGGTTAGGGTTAGGGTTAGGGTTAGGGTTAGGGTTAGGGTTAGGGTTAGGGTTAGGGTTAGGGTTAGGGTTAGGGTTAGGGTTAGGGTTAGGGTTAGGGTTAGGGTTAGGGTTAGGGTTAGGGTTAGGGTTAGGGTTAGGGTTAGGGTTAGGGTTAGGGTTAGGGTTAGGGTTAGGGTTAGGGTTAGGGTTAGGGTTAGGGTTAGGGTTAGGGTTAGGGTTAGGGTTAGGGTTAGGGTTAGGGTTAGGGTTAGGGTTAGGGTTAGGGTTAGGGTTAGGGTTAGGGTTAGGGTTAGGGTTAGGGTTAGGGTTAGGGTTAGGGTTAGGGTTAGGGTTAGGGTTAGGGTTAGGGTTAGGGTTAGGGTTAGGGTTAGGGTTAGGGTTAGGGTTAGGGTTAGGGTTAGGGTTAGGGTTAGGGTTAGGGTTAGGGTTAGGGTTAGGGTTAGGGTTAGGGTTAGGGTTAGGGTTAGGGTTAGGGTTAGGGTTAGGGTTAGGGTTAGGGTTAGGGTTAGGGTTAGGGTTAGGGTTAGGGTTAGGGTTAGGGTTAGGGTTAGGGTTAGGGTTAGGGTTAGGGTTAGGGTTAGGGTTAGGGTTAGGGTTAGGGTTAGGGTTAGGGTTAGGGTTAGGGTTAGGGTTAGGGTTAGGGTTAGGGTTAGGGTTAGGGTTAGGGTTAGGGTTAGGGTTAGGGTTAGGGTTAGGGTTAGGGTTAGGGTTAGGGTTAGGGTTAGGGTTAGGGTTAGGGTTAGGGTTAGGGTTAGGGTTAGGGTTAGGGTTAGGGTTAGGGTTAGGGTTAGGGTTAGGGTTAGGGTTAGGGTTAGGGTTAGGGTTAGGGTTAGGGTTAGGGTTAGGGTTAGGGTTAGGGTTAGGGTTAGGGTTAGGGTTAGGGTTAGGGTTAGGGTTAGGGTTAGGGTTAGGGTTAGGGTTAGGGTTAGGGTTAGGGTTAGGGTTAGGGTTAGGGTTAGGGTTAGGGTTAGGGTTAGGGTTAGGGTTAGGGTTAGGGTTAGGGTTAGGGTTAGGGTTAGGGTTAGGGTTAGGGTTAGGGTTAGGGTTAGGGTTAGGGTTAGGGTTAGGGTTAGGGTTAGGGTTAGGGTTAGGGTTAGGGTTAGGGTTAGGGTTAGGGTTAGGGTTAGGGTTAGGGTTAGGGTTAGGGTTAGGGTTAGGGTTAGGGTTAGGGTTAGGGTTAGGGTTAGGGTTAGGGTTAGGGTTAGGGTTAGGGTTAGGGTTAGGGTTAGGGTTAGGGTTAGGGTTAGGGTTAGGGTTAGGGTTAGGGTTAGGGTTAGGGTTAGGGTTAGGGTTAGGGTTAGGGTTAGGGTTAGGGTTAGGGTTAGGGTTAGGGTTAGGGTTAGGGTTAGGGTTAGGGTTAGGGTTAGGGTTAGGGTTAGGGTTAGGGTTAGGGTTAGGGTTAGGGTTAGGGTTAGGGTTAGGGTTAGGGTTAGGGTTAGGGTTAGGGTTAGGGTTAGGGTTAGGGTTAGGGTTAGGGTTAGGGTTAGGGTTAGGGTTAGGGTTAGGGTTAGGGTTAGGGTTAGGGTTAGGGTTAGGGTTAGGGTTAGGGTTAGGGTTAGGGTTAGGGTTAGGGTTAGGGTTAGGGTTAGGGTTAGGGTTAGGGTTAGGGTTAGGGTTAGGGTTAGGGTTAGGGTTAGGGTTAGGGTTAGGGTTAGGGTTAGGGTTAGGGTTAGGGTTAGGGTTAGGGTTAGGGTTAGGGTTAGGGTTAGGGTTAGGGTTAGGGTTAGGGTTAGGGTTAGGGTTAGGGTTAGGGTTAGGGTTAGGGTTAGGGTTAGGGTTAGGGTTAGGGTTAGGGTTAGGGTTAGGGTTAGGGTTAGGGTTAGGGTTAGGGTTAGGGTTAGGGTTAGGGTTAGGGTTAGGGTTAGGGTTAGGGTTAGGGTTAGGGTTAGGGTTAGGGTTAGGGTTAGGGTTAGGGTTAGGGTTAGGGTTAGGGTTAGGGTTAGGGTTAGGGTTAGGGTTAGGGTTAGGGTTAGGGTTAGGGTTAGGGTTAGGGTTAGGGTTAGGGTTAGGGTTAGGGTTAGGGTTAGGGTTAGGGTTAGGGTTAGGGTTAGGGTTAGGGTTAGGGTTAGGGTTAGGGTTAGGGTTAGGGTTAGGGTTAGGGTTAGGGTTAGGGTTAGGGTTAGGGTTAGGGTTAGGGTTAGGGTTAGGGTTAGGGTTAGGGTTAGGGTTAGGGTTAGGGTTAGGGTTAGGGTTAGGGTTAGGGTTAGGGTTAGGGTTAGGGTTAGGGTTAGGGTTAGGGTTAGGGTTAGGGTTAGGGTTAGGGTTAGGGTTAGGGTTAGGGTTAGGGTTAGGGTTAGGGTTAGGGTTAGGGTTAGGGTTAGGGTTAGGGTTAGGGTTAGGGTTAGGGTTAGGGTTAGGGTTAGGGTTAGGGTTAGGGTTAGGGTTAGGGTTAGGGTTAGGGTTAGGGTTAGGGTTAGGGTTAGGGTTAGGGTTAGGGTTAGGGTTAGGGTTAGGGTTAGGGTTAGGGTTAGGGTTAGGGTTAGGGTTAGGGTTAGGGTTAGGGTTAGGGTTAGGGTTAGGGTTAGGGTTAGGGTTAGGGTTAGGGTTAGGGTTAGGGTTAGGGTTAGGGTTAGGGTTAGGGTTAGGGTTAGGGTTAGGGTTAGGGTTAGGGTTAGGGTTAGGGTTAGGGTTAGGGTTAGGGTTAGGGTTAGGGTTAGGGTTAGGGTTAGGGTTAGGGTTAGGGTTAGGGTTAGGGTTAGGGTTAGGGTTAGGGTTAGGGTTAGGGTTAGGGTTAGGGTTAGGGTTAGGGTTAGGGTTAGGGTTAGGGTTAGGGTTAGGGTTAGGGTTAGGGTTAGGGTTAGGGTTAGGGTTAGGGTTAGGGTTAGGGTTAGGGTTAGGGTTAGGGTTAGGGTTAGGGTTAGGGTTAGGGTTAGGGTTAGGGTTAGGGTTAGGGTTAGGGTTAGGGTTAGGGTTAGGGTTAGGGTTAGGGTTAGGGTTAGGGTTAGGGTTAGGGTTAGGGTTAGGGTTAGGGTTAGGGTTAGGGTTAGGGTTAGGGTTAGGGTTAGGGTTAGGGTTAGGGTTAGGGTTAGGGTTAGGGTTAGGGTTAGGGTTAGGGTTAGGGTTAGGGTTAGGGTTAGGGTTAGGGTTAGGGTTAGGGTTAGGGTTAGGGTTAGGGTTAGGGTTAGGGTTAGGGTTAGGGTTAGGGTTAGGGTTAGGGTTAGGGTTAGGGTTAGGGTTAGGGTTAGGGTTAGGGTTAGGGTTAGGGTTAGGGTTAGGGTTAGGGTTAGGGTTAGGGTTAGGGTTAGGGTTAGGGTTAGGGTTAGGGTTAGGGTTAGGGTTAGGGTTAGGGTTAGGGTTAGGGTTAGGGTTAGGGTTAGGGTTAGGGTTAGGGTTAGGGTTAGGGTTAGGGTTAGGGTTAGGGTTAGGGTTAGGGTTAGGGTTAGGGTTAGGGTTAGGGTTAGGGTTAGGGTTAGGGTTAGGGTTAGGGTTAGGGTTAGGGTTAGGGTTAGGGTTAGGGTTAGGGTTAGGGTTAGGGTTAGGGTTAGGGTTAGGGTTAGGGTTAGGGTTAGGGTTAGGGTTAGGGTTAGGGTTAGGGTTAGGGTTAGGGTTAGGGTTAGGGTTAGGGTTAGGGTTAGGGTTAGGGTTAGGGTTAGGGTTAGGGTTAGGGTTAGGGTTAGGGTTAGGGTTAGGGTTAGGGTTAGGGTTAGGGTTAGGGTTAGGGTTAGGGTTAGGGTTAGGGTTAGGGTTAGGGTTAGGGTTAGGGTTAGGGTTAGGGTTAGGGTTAGGGTTAGGGTTAGGGTTAGGGTTAGGGTTAGGGTTAGGGTTAGGGTTAGGGTTAGGGTTAGGGTTAGGGTTAGGGTTAGGGTTAGGGTTAGGGTTAGGGTTAGGGTTAGGGTTAGGGTTAGGGTTAGGGTTAGGGTTAGGGTTAGGGTTAGGGTTAGGGTTAGGGTTAGGGTTAGGGTTAGGGTTAGGGTTAGGGTTAGGGTTAGGGTTAGGGTTAGGGTTAGGGTTAGGGTTAGGGTTAGGGTTAGGGTTAGGGTTAGGGTTAGGGTTAGGGTTAGGGTTAGGGTTAGGGTTAGGGTTAGGGTTAGGGTTAGGGTTAGGGTTAGGGTTAGGGTTAGGGTTAGGGTTAGGGTTAGGGTTAGGGTTAGGGTTAGGGTTAGGGTTAGGGTTAGGGTTAGGGTTAGGGTTAGGGTTAGGGTTAGGGTTAGGGTTAGGGTTAGGGTTAGGGTTAGGGTTAGGGTTAGGGTTAGGGTTAGGGTTAGGGTTAGGGTTAGGGTTAGGGTTAGGGTTAGGGTTAGGGTTAGGGTTAGGGTTAGGGTTAGGGTTAGGGTTAGGGTTAGGGTTAGGGTTAGGGTTAGGGTTAGGGTTAGGGTTAGGGTTAGGGTTAGGGTTAGGGTTAGGGTTAGGGTTAGGGTTAGGGTTAGGGTTAGGGTTAGGGTTAGGGTTAGGGTTAGGGTTAGGGTTAGGGTTAGGGTTAGGGTTAGGGTTAGGGTTAGGGTTAGGGTTAGGGTTAGGGTTAGGGTTAGGGTTAGGGTTAGGGTTAGGGTTAGGGTTAGGGTTAGGGTTAGGGTTAGGGTTAGGGTTAGGGTTAGGGTTAGGGTTAGGGTTAGGGTTAGGGTTAGGGTTAGGGTTAGGGTTAGGGTTAGGGTTAGGGTTAGGGTTAGGGTTAGGGTTAGGGTTAGGGTTAGGGTTAGGGTTAGGGTTAGGGTTAGGGTTAGGGTTAGGGTTAGGGTTAGGGTTAGGGTTAGGGTTAGGGTTAGGGTTAGGGTTAGGGTTAGGGTTAGGGTTAGGGTTAGGGTTAGGGTTAGGGTTAGGGTTAGGGTTAGGGTTAGGGTTAGGGTTAGGGTTAGGGTTAGGGTTAGGGTTAGGGTTAGGGTTAGGGTTAGGGTTAGGGTTAGGGTTAGGGTTAGGGTTAGGGTTAGGGTTAGGGTTAGGGTTAGGGTTAGGGTTAGGGTTAGGGTTAGGGTTAGGGTTAGGGTTAGGGTTAGGGTTAGGGTTAGGGTTAGGGTTAGGGTTAGGGTTAGGGTTAGGGTTAGGGTTAGGGTTAGGGTTAGGGTTAGGGTTAGGGTTAGGGTTAGGGTTAGGGTTAGGGTTAGGGTTAGGGTTAGGGTTAGGGTTAGGGTTAGGGTTAGGGTTAGGGTTAGGGTTAGGGTTAGGGTTAGGGTTAGGGTTAGGGTTAGGGTTAGGGTTAGGGTTAGGGTTAGGGTTAGGGTTAGGGTTAGGGTTAGGGTTAGGGTTAGGGTTAGGGTTAGGGTTAGGGTTAGGGTTAGGGTTAGGGTTAGGGTTAGGGTTAGGGTTAGGGTTAGGGTTAGGGTTAGGGTTAGGGTTAGGGTTAGGGTTAGGGTTAGGGTTAGGGTTAGGGTTAGGGTTAGGGTTAGGGTTAGGGTTAGGGTTAGGGTTAGGGTTAGGGTTAGGGTTAGGGTTAGGGTTAGGGTTAGGGTTAGGGTTAGGGTTAGGGTTAGGGTTAGGGTTAGGGTTAGGGTTAGGGTTAGGGTTAGGGTTAGGGTTAGGGTTAGGGTTAGGGTTAGGGTTAGGGTTAGGGTTAGGGTTAGGGTTAGGGTTAGGGTTAGGGTTAGGGTTAGGGTTAGGGTTAGGGTTAGGGTTAGGGTTAGGGTTAGGGTTAGGGTTAGGGTTAGGGTTAGGGTTAGGGTTAGGGTTAGGGTTAGGGTTAGGGTTAGGGTTAGGGTTAGGGTTAGGGTTAGGGTTAGGGTTAGGGTTAGGGTTAGGGTTAGGGTTAGGGTTAGGGTTAGGGTTAGGGTTAGGGTTAGGGTTAGGGTTAGGGTTAGGGTTAGGGTTAGGGTTAGGGTTAGGGTTAGGGTTAGGGTTAGGGTTAGGGTTAGGGTTAGGGTTAGGGTTAGGGTTAGGGTTAGGGTTAGGGTTAGGGTTAGGGTTAGGGTTAGGGTTAGGGTTAGGGTTAGGGTTAGGGTTAGGGTTAGGGTTAGGGTTAGGGTTAGGGTTAGGGTTAGGGTTAGGGTTAGGGTTAGGGTTAGGGTTAGGGTTAGGGTTAGGGTTAGGGTTAGGGTTAGGGTTAGGGTTAGGGTTAGGGTTAGGGTTAGGGTTAGGGTTAGGGTTAGGGTTAGGGTTAGGGTTAGGGTTAGGGTTAGGGTTAGGGTTAGGGTTAGGGTTAGGGTTAGGGTTAGGGTTAGGGTTAGGGTTAGGGTTAGGGTTAGGGTTAGGGTTAGGGTTAGGGTTAGGGTTAGGGTTAGGGTTAGGGTTAGGGTTAGGGTTAGGGTTAGGGTTAGGGTTAGGGTTAGGGTTAGGGTTAGGGTTAGGGTTAGGGTTAGGGTTAGGGTTAGGGTTAGGGTTAGGGTTAGGGTTAGGGTTAGGGTTAGGGTTAGGGTTAGGGTTAGGGTTAGGGTTAGGGTTAGGGTTAGGGTTAGGGTTAGGGTTAGGGTTAGGGTTAGGGTTAGGGTTAGGGTTAGGGTTAGGGTTAGGGTTAGGGTTAGGGTTAGGGTTAGGGTTAGGGTTAGGGTTAGGGTTAGGGTTAGGGTTAGGGTTAGGGTTAGGGTTAGGGTTAGGGTTAGGGTTAGGGTTAGGGTTAGGGTTAGGGTTAGGGTTAGGGTTAGGGTTAGGGTTAGGGTTAGGGTTAGGGTTAGGGTTAGGGTTAGGGTTAGGGTTAGGGTTAGGGTTAGGGTTAGGGTTAGGGTTAGGGTTAGGGTTAGGGTTAGGGTTAGGGTTAGGGTTAGGGTTAGGGTTAGGGTTAGGGTTAGGGTTAGGGTTAGGGTTAGGGTTAGGGTTAGGGTTAGGGTTAGGGTTAGGGTTAGGGTTAGGGTTAGGGTTAGGGTTAGGGTTAGGGTTAGGGTTAGGGTTAGGGTTAGGGTTAGGGTTAGGGTTAGGGTTAGGGTTAGGGTTAGGGTTAGGGTTAGGGTTAGGGTTAGGGTTAGGGTTAGGGTTAGGGTTAGGGTTAGGGTTAGGGTTAGGGTTAGGGTTAGGGTTAGGGTTAGGGTTAGGGTTAGGGTTAGGGTTAGGGTTAGGGTTAGGGTTAGGGTTAGGGTTAGGGTTAGGGTTAGGGTTAGGGTTAGGGTTAGGGTTAGGGTTAGGGTTAGGGTTAGGGTTAGGGTTAGGGTTAGGGTTAGGGTTAGGGTTAGGGTTAGGGTTAGGGTTAGGGTTAGGGTTAGGGTTAGGGTTAGGGTTAGGGTTAGGGTTAGGGTTAGGGTTAGGGTTAGGGTTAGGGTTAGGGTTAGGGTTAGGGTTAGGGTTAGGGTTAGGGTTAGGGTTAGGGTTAGGGTTAGGGTTAGGGTTAGGGTTAGGGTTAGGGTTAGGGTTAGGGTTAGGGTTAGGGTTAGGGTTAGGGTTAGGGTTAGGGTTAGGGTTAGGGTTAGGGTTAGGGTTAGGGTTAGGGTTAGGGTTAGGGTTAGGGTTAGGGTTAGGGTTAGGGTTAGGGTTAGGGTTAGGGTTAGGGTTAGGGTTAGGGTTAGGGTTAGGGTTAGGGTTAGGGTTAGGGTTAGGGTTAGGGTTAGGGTTAGGGTTAGGGTTAGGGT